>NW_026425381.1:0-549 GCF_001194135.2 Octopus bimaculoides
TGTGTGTGTGTGTGTGTGTGTGTGTGTATGTGTGTGTGTGTGTGAATACATAGTTCTCTGTTTAACACACTGGATGGAATATTGATCCAGCTGATAAAATCTCAAATACAAGATGATCTGCGAGTATATATTTAGAAATATAATCAGAAACCAAAGACGCAAGATAAATTACAGTTCCTGTATTTTGGTTAACCATGGAAGAGTTTACTCTGCGATACCTTATATACGAAAATACATTTCTTCGTACTGGAATACTATAGAACATCAGGATAATATTCAGTACACACCTACACACACACATATATATATACACATATATAAATATATATTTCTATATATTCATTTATATGCGCATGCACTAAATTACACGTACAGAAACCCGCACACAAACTGACATATTTGAACATATGAATGCATGTGCGTGTATGTATGTATGGGACAGTTGATGGCTGGCTGGCTGGCTGGCTGGATAAATAGATACATGTATAAATTAAGCATATACGTGTGCATCTATGTCAGTATGTATATAATATATATAAACACTTAGAG
>NW_026425382.1:0-124 GCF_001194135.2 Octopus bimaculoides
ATGATGACGGTGATATAGTAATGATGGTTACCTTAATGATGGTGATGATGATAACGACTATGATGAAGACGAAAATGACGACGACAACGACGAAGCTAAATATGATGTGGTGATGATGATGATG
>NW_026425382.1:303-462 GCF_001194135.2 Octopus bimaculoides
ATGATGATGATGATGATGATGATGATGGTGATGATGATGATGATTATGATCATGATGGTTGTAGTGGTGGTGATAACGATAACGACGACTGTGATGAGGAGGAAGACTGACAGCAACAACAACAACAACAACAAAAACAACAACAACAACAACAACAAT
>NW_026425383.1:0-2021 GCF_001194135.2 Octopus bimaculoides
ATTGACCCAAGCCTCCATCCCATCATGAAATGGTTTAATTATAGATATAAGTAATCCAGACATCCAAGTTTGCCAAGTATTTTCCATAGAAAGGCCCTATTTACAGTATCAAAGGCCTTTGTTAAATCAATGAATACCTGAACAAGATCCATATTCTGCTCATAGCACTTCTCCTGCATCTGTCTTGCTGTGAAAATCATATCCATTGTCCCTCTACCAGATCGGAAGCCACATTGAGATTCAGATAGGACATCATTTACACTGATATATACATACATACATACATATATATACACATATAGATAGATATATACATACATATATATATACATATATATACACATATATATACACAGATATATATACATATTGATACGGACGCCGATAAACAAACAAAATAATGTTATGCCCCTATCTCCCGAGCTGGGTTTGAAACCGTATTCTGGTTGTTGAGGACAATGGTATTTCTTTTGTCCTGACAACAAGCACAGTTATTTTTAGCGTAGGTATGATCGCTGACCCTTTCCGGTCACCGAAAGTTTAGAAAAACAAGTTAGGAACTGTACTAAACTGACCCAGCTTTGGAGGGGGGTAAGGTAGCACTGTTGGGTATGGTATCTCTCATAAATACGGAGCAGAGAGTTGGCGTACGGCAGTTGGCGGACAAGCAGTTGGTGCGAGTGCGGTTTGATGTAAACACAGCAGCCAGATGGGCAGGGCAGTTGGCGTACAGCAGTTGGTGAAAACAAAGTCAGTGGATGAAGAACGCGAGTTCGGTGTGAAGGCCAGCAGCCAGTGAAGATGGACAGAGCGGTTGGTGATAAGAGACTGAGAAAGAGACTGAGAGAGAGAGCCTATGGTCAGAAGGTACCAGTCAGCAGAAATGGATAGAGTCAATGAGAGAGAAGGGACTGTTGTGGCAGGCAAAAAGATTGTAGTTGGTCACTTCTTGTGGATTGTAGTGGGAGCTTTGAAGGAAAGGAAATTCTTGCGGTGAAGGTTTGTTTAAATATTCTTTAAAGAGAGAACTTTGTTGTTACATGTTTTAAAAGAAAAAGAGATTTTGTTAACTGTGATGTTAACTGGTGGAAAAGAAAAGAAAAGAAAGAACTTTGCTAACTCTTGTTAAATGGTTGAAAAGAAAAGAGAGAACTTTGTTGTGACATGTTGTTCAAAGAAAAGAAAAACAAAGAAGTAAAAGAACTTTTAATTGACTTGATATACGAACTCTGATTGTAAACTTTTGATTATGCAATGTTCTGAAACTTTGATTATGTTAAATGCTTGGAGACTGTTGTTGCATACACTATTGTTACATGTTATTATATGCAATGATGTTTTGTATTGATGATGTATTGTTTTGCTAAGAAAAAAAAGTTAGTTTCACTACACAACGTATGGACTCCGTGTTATTTCTTCCTCCTTGCCTGTTGTCATCGTTACGTGCTCCAGCTGGGCTTAGTCGTGGCGAACATCCAGACTCACTGAGCGTTGACGTTCGCGCGCATGCGAGTTTTCTCTTCATTGAGGTGCTTCGCGTGCGGGCGTTCGTAACAATATATATACACATACATATATACAAATATATACACATATATGTATACATATTGATATACACACATAGATACACACGTACATGTATATACACATATATACATACACATACATATAAGGTTGAGGAGGGTATTGGATTTAACCAAACCCAGGAGGATACAGGTAATACCGAGTAAGTGCTGTATACCGACTAGTTTGCCCCAGTCGTTGTATGAACAGGATTGGGTATTATAAGTCGTGTATTAGCGTGTGTATATGTAAATATATAAAAACAAAAAGATAAAGAGAGCAAAGGTAAGGTTGGAGAAGTATTTTATGGATAGAGTCTTACAGCTGTTTCTGGGAAGATCCAGTACTTCCCTTCATCGGAGACAGAAAAAATAAAGTAATCTATTATTATATCCATAGGCGGATATTTTTAGTATGAAATGGTAAAGAGTGTGATGTGCTGAAAAAAGAGAGAACAG
>NW_026425383.1:2800-3325 GCF_001194135.2 Octopus bimaculoides
AAAGGGAAGGGATGGGTGGGAAAGGTAGTTAGTAGTATCATATTTTAGGATGCTGCCAAGCCTATTTATAGACGGTGGAAAGGGATTGAAAGAAGTGACGTAGTCTGTATGTGTAGGTGGTGTTCTTGTGAATTTGAGAATAGAAGAAATAGATTTGGTGGTATATGTGTGGTGAGATGATCGAAAGCAAATAATCCTATTCAAAAGATGGTGAAAGATGGATGTTTTTGCCAGGTTGAATAGGTTGCCTGTGGGGTGTTGTGTGATTATGTTGCGTGATCGTTTGTGCAATTTTGCTTGTGATAGAACCTAAATGTGTGAAACGAGCGGTGGTTGCAGTTGCTAAACACTTCGTTATATCGATTAAGTAGTGTGGGAGAATTGTATTTTAAAATATGGAACGCCTCCATTAGGCAAAGCTTGCAATTGGAGTGCTGGCCCTGGTATAGAGTTCCAGAATCTAAGATAGACCATGTTAAGGTGTATTGAGTATTTTTGTTTTTGAGGTGATGAATATGATTGGCT
>NW_026425384.1:0-739 GCF_001194135.2 Octopus bimaculoides
ATTATTAATGACGACAATTGTTTCGACACATCTAGCATCGATTCCTCTTGCGCGGGACACTCAACAACTGGTTCAGGAGCATTCGGTGGTGCAGATGTACCTCGTCGGGTGATAAATAAATAAATACAACTCGTTAAAATGACTGTTTCGCAATGTAACTCTCCGTTTTGTAGAGAGAAAAACAGTCAGATGGAGGAAATATCTTCATTTGTATAGAAGATCAAAATTAAATCACAGATGAGAAAAAGGGAAACGAACACGCAATCCAGCGAGAAAAGTATTTAAAATAACCGTTAACAGATATGGATGTATAAACGCCCTCGGGCAAGCTGCATGCTGCGAGTACACTCGTTCATACAAGCGTCCGCAAAAATATGAGCATACGCACATGTGAGTTTTGGTGTACCCATGAGCACAAAGTGAGTTAGTTATTTACTTGGTGTTTATAAGAATGGGGAGGTTAAAAGTAAACTTAAATGATCCATACCTTAAGTAAATTAAATTAAGTTAACAGTTACTGAAAATTCTTTCTCTTTGCATTGTGCGAAAGTACATTTATATGCGTATAGGCATCTCGAGAGTCGTTCAGAAATTTTACTAATTATCTTCTCTTTAGTCCACAGAATAGACAGAGATTCCTCAGAGCAGAGACGGCATCTCCTGGAAATTATATCGTATGGTTTTGCATACCTTACTATGGACCAATTGATGCTGAACTTCGTTTTGTCCTCCTTCAGTC
>NW_026425385.1:0-395 GCF_001194135.2 Octopus bimaculoides
CTATCTATCTATCTATCTATTCATCTATCTATCTATGAGATTATTATAGAATTCATTATGAATAGGTGCAAATAATGATTAATATTCAACTCCATAGCGCAATTTTTTTATCTCTTGATGTTCAAAGGGAATTGTTGCATATTATGTGCCTAGAATAGAACATGTCTAAATAGAATGGTGGTGTCAAAAACTCAGTTTAAAACGCTTACGTGCTCATAAAATTTAAATTTAGGTTGAATTTATGTTAGCGAATAAAATGCCGATATAGCATGTATATTCACTTAGAAAATCAGATATATAATGAGATACTGAGGTGTCCTTCTTTATTAGCAACTGTTATATTGTACTCTGTTTATAGACCGTCAGCTAATATTAAGAATTATTCTGTACACGTC
>NW_026425386.1:0-317 GCF_001194135.2 Octopus bimaculoides
TGTACTTCGTAAACACAGACACATACACTTACGTATACATACACACGTTAATACAAAGAAACACACTTAGGCATACACATGCACAAACACACAGACACACACACAGACACACACACACACACACACACACACACACACACACACACACATATATATATATATATAATGTATATATGTGTGTGTTTTATACACATAAGCACACTGATACACTGATACATGTATATATGCAGAATTCACATATATAAATTATATATAATATACAACTATAGTTTATATGTTTATATACATATATAAATATATATATATACATATATATA
>NW_026425387.1:0-180 GCF_001194135.2 Octopus bimaculoides
CACCCACCATCATCACAAGGAGACAGTAACATGCACACACACCTTCATATGTAGCTTCCATGTCACATGGTTCCAGGTTCACTTAAAAGTCTTCAAAGTGGTGCCCCAGCATGGCCACAGTCTAATGACTGAAACAGATAAAAGGAAAAAGATAAAAAGGATGTGTGTGTGTGTGTGTGT
>NW_026425387.1:307-477 GCF_001194135.2 Octopus bimaculoides
ACCAGGCTCCAATCTGATCTGGCAGAGTTTCTACAGCTGGATGCCCAACACTGGTTGTCAAGCGGTGGTGGTGGACAAACACAGACACAAAGACACATACATGTATATAAATATGTATATATAAATATAAATATGTATATATAAATATATGTATGTGTGTATATATGATG
>NW_026425387.1:1349-1898 GCF_001194135.2 Octopus bimaculoides
AATACTAATTAAACATTTTATGAAGCATGAAATTTCTTAAAGATGTATAACATCTGGATTTGACCTTGTGTTTTGCCATACAGTAATCCCAAGTTAATCATGTGTGCAAACCCCATTTCAGTCCAATCGATGACTTTTGTTCACATAGCTCTACATTAAAATAACCTCCATATTTGACTAAAACAAGTGGGGGAATATGGTAGTTCTGAACAATTATCTAATTTGACATTTGATTTTGTAAATATAGAACCATTAATTCAACACAAGTGAAGTGGATAGCTGTTATAATTGTGTAATGTATTTTACTGAAAGTCTTTAGGAAAATGTTTACATTTGCCATCAACCATACATGTTGCGTTGGGTTTATATCTCCCACATGGACCATGTAGCATGATTTTGGTGACATATTGAAATAGAATCAGTTTGTTTATGGATTTGGAAGTTCTGCATAAACAAACTTTACATAGTGTTCTGGATCAAACATATTCTTTTTTTAATATGAACAAAGCCTTGTGAGTGGATTTGGTAGATGGAAACTGAAAGAAGCCC
>NW_026425388.1:0-760 GCF_001194135.2 Octopus bimaculoides
ATTGTAGCATTTTATTTGTGTGAATCCATATATATGTATACACATGTATATACGAACTCGCATACATATACACATATACGTGCACGCATACCTATACACATAAACGTACACGCATACATACATACATGTATATACGAACTCGCATACATATACACATATACTACACACATAAACAAACACGCATACATACGTACATGCATACATATATATATATATATATATATACCTATATATGTACATACATACATGTACGTACATACATATATACATATACATACATACACATACCTATACACACATACGTATGTATATATATATATACCTATAGATGTACGTACATACATATACACACGTATATATATACATACATATATATATTTTTATATCAATATTTAGCAGAAGCAGGAGAGTGACTCAAAGTCCAAGAGTTTGGTGTGTTAGCTCTATCCCACCAAATACTCAGACCATGAGTCACTCAGTTGCTGCTGCTAAACATTGATAAAAATATATATATACATGTGTGTGTGTGTGTGGGGGGGGGTCTAGATGCAGAAGTGTGTCATTGTATATGACTGATGAAGCAGTCACACGGGCAGCAGCGGAGAGCAAAATATGTTGATGTACAGAGGCATGATAATTCACATAAACAGGTGTGTGTGTGTGTGTGTGTGTGCAGATGCATATCTATGTGCAATATATATATGTATTCAATATATATATATATAGCTGTGTATATACATACATATATATAGCTGTGTAT
>NW_026425389.1:0-811 GCF_001194135.2 Octopus bimaculoides
CTTTTACTTACTAACATCTTTTTTATTTAGTGTGTGTGTGTGTTGCCCATATATATATATACAAACCTCCCATCGCAACACTGATTCTGCAGAACAGGGTTGAGTGTGAAAACCAAATTTAAAGTGTAAATATAGATGGTTTTGAATACACACTCATACATACAAATATCTCATTCTCTTCCAAATACGATCGACAGTCAAACATTTATTCCTTACAAACTGAATTTTTTTAATATCTTTCTTAAAACGCATTTACTTACTACCATATATAGACACAGAATACACATTAATACACACATACATACAAATACCTGTCATTTTTTAAATTTAGTGTGTGTGTGTGTTGCCCATCTTAATATATAATGCTGAAGTTCTGTATCTGTGTGAAGCCTTTTTAAAACTTTATAGAAATCCACATTTTCCACTTTTTCGTCCTAACCATAACCCTGTAGTGAAAATCGTGCCGGTGTTAATCTGAAAATTTAACAATCTTTTTTAAAACACTTTTACTTACTAACATTTTTTTATTTAGTGTGTATGTGTTGCCTATATATATATACACTTAAGACTTAGTTGTGGGTTGGGAGTTTGATCTGCAGAGGTCATTATTATTATTATTCAGATTAACACTCGCACGATTTTCACTAGGGTGTTAGGGTTACGGTTTTTGGGTCAGGGTTAGGGTTACATAATCGTGTAGGTGTTAATCTGAAAAATTACAGAAATGTGAAAACTACCAACCCTCCCATCTGTTATAACTCTTGTTGTTCTGTTTAATATGTACATAAATTATGCCTCCAAACAAGAGAGC
>NW_026425390.1:0-208 GCF_001194135.2 Octopus bimaculoides
GATGATAATGAGGACGACAATCACAAGGAAGATGATGGTGACAAAGATGGTGTCGACGAAGATGAGGACAAGCATGATCATCATAACGACGACAAAACCAATAACAACTGTGACGACGACGTCATCAGCAACAACAATAGCAACAACAACAACAGCAGTAGCAGCAACAACAACAACAACAACAACAACAACAATAATAATAATAATA
>NW_026425391.1:0-579 GCF_001194135.2 Octopus bimaculoides
ATGCATGTATACTTACATATCTATATATTTATACACATCGTTCGATAACTAGTTAGCCACGGACTGATAAGCACATCCATACACATTTAAATGCATGCATACAAATATGCGTTTATATAAATGCTTCTCTATATGTGTATATAATCTGTGTGTGTGTGTGTGTATGTGTGTGTCTATCTGTCTGGCTGTCTGTCTAAATGTGTGTGTGTGTGTGTGTGTCTAACATATGGCGGGTCTAAACGTAATAATGGAAAATTTGTATATATTAATGTATTTATCTAACTCGCTGTGCTGCTGTTCTGAATTTCCAGCGAGAATTCGATTTAAGCAAGAATTTTTCGGATTCTTTGCAATTTATCACCTGTGAACTCGGATGCTTCTCCGAGTGTAGAACGAATTGGCATATTTCATAACGTCCTCTAAATACACTGCGTTTAAGAAATGATGACATGAACACAGTCAAAGCGTCTTTGATTTGTCTTTGATGAAAAGATACACTGAATCACAACAGAGTTTGGCTTAAACAACAACAATAATCCCGACGATGACGATGACGATGACGATGACGATGATGATGAT
>NW_026425392.1:0-307 GCF_001194135.2 Octopus bimaculoides
CTCTCTCTCTCTCTAGAGTAGATTTTCTACGATGGCGTTTCATTTGTAAGTTGTATTTTACTTTGTGTAGGTGTCTGAAGAACTGAGTCTACATAATATTGTTCACACATAGGATAAATAGAGAGAGGGAGAGAGAGAGAGAGAGACAGACAGACAGACAGACAGACAGACAGACAGACATGTGGTCGTCGTTCAATTACACAGCGATGCCGCTACTTCACGTTAGAAATGTTACACACACACAGACTTTAAGACGCACACGCATAGACACACATACATACATACATACATACATACATACATACAT
>NW_026425393.1:0-283 GCF_001194135.2 Octopus bimaculoides
GTGTGTGTGTGTGTGTGCGTGTACATATATATGTGTATACTTATCTTATGTGTATATATCATTTAGTGTCTATATCTTACATATATATTTATATCGCATGTATTTATAAAGACATGTAAACAAAAATGTTAACCCTCTACACATAAATATACATACATGCATATATAAATATATATATAGATAAATATATATATATATACATAAACACGTACATGCATACACATAAATATGCACACGAGTTCTACTCATACCTACATGCATACAGATATACTTGTTAACATGC
>NW_026425394.1:0-448 GCF_001194135.2 Octopus bimaculoides
GAATTTCAACTCAGAACGTAAAGACAGACGAAATATCGCTAAGCATTTCGACCGACTTCAGATTTAAATATATTGAGCTAGTAAAGATCTGGAATGTATTAATATAGGACGAAAAGCGTCCAGTAGTGGTGTTGAAATTATTAAATCAGGATTTCTGTGTCCTTGCACATTATCAATAACAAGTACCCACCCTGAAGCGCATGCTTAGACAAATTTCACTTCCACAGATATAGAAAAACAGTGATTAACAAATCACTGATGTCACATAAAGCTGGCAGAGTGGGCAATAGCATTCGGTATGCCCTGCTCAACGTGAATATAATATTGAAGGCCACAGAACTGCGGCGTTCATCAATCCATTTATCTGTTTATTGTATTCATATAAATATGTGAGAATCTGACCCCAAACCATTAATATGTATACCTGTGTGTATGTGCATTATATATA
>NW_026425395.1:0-200 GCF_001194135.2 Octopus bimaculoides
TATCTATCTATCTATCTATCTATCTATCTTAGGCATGCCGTGGTTGGTGATGCGCTGAGACTGCGACATGTCCGGAGCTTCATAGAAGACGGTGGACAGGTGTGGTCGCCGTTTGTGCAGCGCGCTTTCCCGCAGCTCGCCTCCTTGGCCTAACTGTAGTCGTGGATCAAACATATATATATATATATATATATATATAT
>NW_026425396.1:0-173 GCF_001194135.2 Octopus bimaculoides
CGCTAGATTACGGGGACGTAAACACACCAGCATCGGTTGTCAAGCGACGTCGGGGAAACAAACACAGACACACAAACATATACACACAAAGGCGGCGAGCTGGCAGAAACGTTAGCACGCCGGGCGAAATGCTTAGCAGTATTTCGTCTGCCGTTACGTTCTGAATTCAAACT
>NW_026425396.1:183-365 GCF_001194135.2 Octopus bimaculoides
CGAGCTGGCAGAAACGTTAGCACGCCGGGCGAAATGCTTAGCAGTATTTCGTCTGCCGTTACGTTCTGAATTCAAACTCCGCCGAGGTCGACTTTGTCTTTCATCCTTTCGGGACCGATAAATTAAGTACCTGTTATGCACTGGAGTCGATGTAATCGACTTAATCCCTCTGTCTGTCCTTG
>NW_026425397.1:0-216 GCF_001194135.2 Octopus bimaculoides
TAGCACGCCGGGCGAAATGTTTAGCGGTATTTCGTCTGTCGCTACGTTCTGAGTTAAAATTCTGCCGAGGTCGACTATGCCTTTCGTCCTCTCGGGGTCAATAAATTAAGTACCAGTAACACACTGGTGTCGGTGTAGTCGACTCATCCCCTTCCACAAACATAACTACCCTTGTGGCAAAATTTGAAGCCATTATTATTAGTAGTAGTAGTAGTA
>NW_026425398.1:0-491 GCF_001194135.2 Octopus bimaculoides
ATTATTATTATTATTATTATTATTATTATTATTACTATTATATAAAGGAGTGACGTAACTCCTTCAGAAGATATATAGTGTCAAAATTAAAAGAAGAGTGCCATTGTCATCTAGTGAACGATATTTCGACATGTTGTGTGTCTTCAACAGGTTAAAAAAATGATTTTGTCAATTTACTTCATTTTGGTTAATATATAAGGATTGATGTAGTTCCTGTTAAACCTGTTGAAGACACAAAAGATGTTGAAATATCGTTCACTAGATGGCAATGCCACTCTTCTTTTAATTTGGACTCTATATTTTCTGGAGGAGTTACCTCAAATCTTTATATATTAACGAAAATGAAGTAGATTGACAAAATCATTTTTTGAACCTGTTGAAGACACAAGATGTCGAAATATCGTTCACTAGATGACAACGTCACACTTCTTTAAACTTTTACACTATTATTATTACTATTATTATTATTATTATTATTATTATTATTATTA
>NW_026425399.1:0-359 GCF_001194135.2 Octopus bimaculoides
TAAGGAAGAGATGAAAAAGCAAGCCCAGAAGAAGAGCAAAGAAGAATGGTTAGAAAAACCGATGCATGGCCGATACCCATCTAGAGTGAACAAACCAGACGTAGAAAAACGAGACACTCATGTATGAGTGAAGAGCTCAGGACTGAAGGCTGAAACCGAAGGTTTTATTATAGCAGCACAAGATCAAAGCTTGGCAACCAGGGCTTACCACAACAAAATAATGAACGATGGCAGTGACCCGAAATGCAGAATGTGTCATGAGTAGGATGAAACAGTGGACCGCATCTTAACTGGATGCACAGCGCTTGCAAAAAACCGAATATATTCATAGACACGATAGAGTAGCGCAATATATCCAT
>NW_026425400.1:0-528 GCF_001194135.2 Octopus bimaculoides
ATGTATGTATTTATGTATGTATGTCTGTATGTATGTCTGTATGTATGTATCCATCAATCTATGTATCTATCATTTTTACATACAGACATGCATGCATGCATCCACCAATGCATCCATCCATCCATCCATCCATCCATCCATACATACATCCATCCATACATACATCCATACATACATACATACATACATACATGATGGCGCTCACCACCGTTTCTACTATTTGCAGCTCTGGTTTACTGTTTTGAATTAACGACACGCCGGTAGGTCATCGCGATTTTCTTACACGTTCATTACAAAAGTTATATTCTTTTATTCTTTTATTTGTTTTAGTCATTGAAATGCGGCCATGCTAGAGTACTGCCTTTAGTCGAAGAAATCGTCTCCAGGACTTATTCTCTGTGAGCCTAGTAATTACTGTATGGGTCTCTTTCGCCGAACAACTAAGTTACGATGACATAAACAGACCAACATCGGTTGTCAAACGATGACGAGACATATAAATGCATAGTTAGACACACACACACACAC
>NW_026425401.1:0-447 GCF_001194135.2 Octopus bimaculoides
GTTGTTGTTGTTGTTGTTGTTGTTGGGGGTGATATCAGCTTGTTTGTTTCCCTTGGCTAATTCCGTTAACTGTCCATGTTATTCTCTCATCACCCCAGAGGTTTCATGAACTGAAGCGAAATAGGGTTTCAGAGACACCATATTTAGACAGAGCTTTATGTATACACACACACACACACACACACACACACACACACACACACACACACACACACACACACACACACACACACACACACACACACACACACACACACACATATATATATATGTATTTATAGTGTGTATACTTGTAGGAAACTACTATATGCGTATTTACATTCTATAATATATACATATGACTGTGTAAATGGATATATATTTACACACACATACATGTATATATGTGTATGCATATAAATATAAATATGTATATATATAAATGTATGTACGTACGTATGTATATAT
>NW_026425402.1:0-296 GCF_001194135.2 Octopus bimaculoides
AGATAGATAGATAGATAGATAGATAGATACATAGATAGATAGATAGACATACTATATACTCGCAGAAAATACAGTCACCTTCTCTAATATATGCAAGAAAAAATAGTCAATATATTTAATATTAGTGAAATTTATATCATAATTGTATCATTTTTATTAAGTTACTGTGCTTCTATAGACACACACTCATATACACACACATACTCACACACACACAAACGCTAAACTCTAAGATATATATATATATGCATATATATACATACATGTACAAACATAAGTATAAATAGATTATATAT
>NW_026425403.1:0-287 GCF_001194135.2 Octopus bimaculoides
ACGTATATATGTACGTACGTACGTAACTACGTATGTATGAACGTACGTACGTACGTAACTACGTATGTAAGTACGTACGTACGTACGTAACTACGTATGTATGTAAATACTTCGAAATGCCGGAGTTTTAACGGTGGCAGCTGATGAAGGGGATGTTTCTATGTGGCCTGCTTGTTTGTTGCACCTTGTTTACCATTTTGTCCTTGTTCTTTTGCCACGTCATGTACCCAGTTATGTATCTATATGTACATGTAGATGAACGTATATACATACATGTACATATATAT
>NW_026425403.1:607-2012 GCF_001194135.2 Octopus bimaculoides
AGGTCACAGAAGTGTGACGAAAGAACTCTGGCCGAAATAAGATTAAGATTAATGTAATATAAAGCTGAAGCAAATTAACACCAAATATACAGTGCGTGTGTTTTTATTGGCTAAACTGGCAATATGACCATCCCCAAGTACAACAATATATATATATATATATACTTTTATTTAAGCTGCAAATTGTTTTCGAAAACTGTTTCTTAGTTTCAAATCCCCGTTCCTTAGACAGCTGTAATATATATATATATATATATATATATATACACACACACACTCACAAACACACACACACACACATATATATACGTGCGCGCACATGCACACGCACGCGCGCACGCACATATACATCCATACACACACATATAAAACGGGATCTCACACATTTTCCTCAAGGTGCCACACAGTGGGACTGAACCTGAAATGACGTGGCTGCAAAACTAGCTTCTTAACCGCAGAGCCATGCCTGTGCTGAAGGAGTTTTTCTGCATTTCGAACTCAATCGAATGCACACATTCTTCGAACTATTGCCCAAGATTCTTGGTTTCTGGAATTGTATGTGGCATTTATCTGAATAACAATGTAACTTACCATTTGTCTTTTTCGTGTTAAATAATACCGAATGCTTCTTAACTTCGTTAATAGATTTTTAATTGAGAACTCCTGGAAGTATTTTAAAAGCTTTTTAGACAAATGATTATGTTTAGAGATAAAATAAAGTGCAATTCAGTTTATTCGGCACCGTACTTTCATTTACAAGTACATCACCACAGACCAAACTCCGAGGACAAAGATTTATTTCGACACCAGAAAATGTAATACCCAGTTTCATATAATCTTCTTTGAATAGAAACTTTATTTGTTCATCTATTAAGTAGTAACTTTACTTGTTCATCTATTATGTAGTAACTTTAGAAACTTTACTTGTTCATCTATGTAGTAAAGCAGAACTTTTCAACATATAATTATTATGTTGAAAGAACAGGAATAAAACTGAGAAAGCATATTATATGACAAATAATATGAGCTTCTTTAATGTCCATATTTTCCTACTATTAAAGTTCTTCAACGGATGTTATCAACCAATTATGGGCCAGTAATGTAACTTTGAATTATAAATGTAAACATAGGATAAGAAAGGACACAGCTTATTAAGAAATAATACGCTTATGAACAGATAACAATTCTTGGAGTGCAACACTAATCTGTATCTCAATGCGTACATGTCTGTGCGTCTGTATGTGGGTCTCTCTCTGCGTATCCGCGTCAGTCTGCGTTTGTATATGTATATGCATAGCTATATGAGCGTTTATATATCTGTAATGTATTTGTGTATACATATACATACATACATACATACGCATGCACGCACACATGCACGCGCGCACACACACACACACACACG
>NW_026425404.1:0-324 GCF_001194135.2 Octopus bimaculoides
ATAATAATAATAATAATAATAATAATAATAATAATAATAATTGCAATAGAAACAACAATATCATTAATAGTATCAACAATAGCCACAGCACCAATAATGTAATATCTGACACTACCCATAATATAACCAGCTATATAGGACCTGTGATTGTAGAATTAGCAAGAATTGCATATTCAACAATAATTGCATTAGAAAGGAAGTAGTGTATCAATGTGTAGTAAGTACACAATCAGGTATATACAACTATGTATATATTACACACACAAATATATACACATCCATATACATGTACACATAAACATACTCACACATGTATGTATATAT
>NW_026425405.1:0-219 GCF_001194135.2 Octopus bimaculoides
AAATAACAATACGAAACGAACACAACAGCAACAACAAGAGCACCAAGAAAAGAAAGAAAAATTCTAATGCAATAAAAACATCAACACCAAGAACAGGAAATGCTTCCAGTACAGTATTCATAACGACAGGGAACCGACTGAATAGGAATTCAATCGAAATATTGGTATCCTGAAATGTTTTGGTCTCTTCTGTCAGTGCACACATACACACAAACATAT
>NW_026425406.1:0-237 GCF_001194135.2 Octopus bimaculoides
TGTGTGTGTGTGTGTGTCTGTGTGTGTGTGTCTGTCTGTCTGTCTGTGTCTGTGTATGTGTGTGTGTGTGTCTGTGTTTGTCTGCGTGCATGGCTGATAGTACAACCCTATAAATGAAACTTGAAGTTACAGTCAATTTGATCTTCACAGTATGTTTGACACTACTCTCTGTATAGATAAATTTCAAGTAGATATTCCATTGCTGGTATTATTTATCGAAACGTTATTTGAACATCA
>NW_026425407.1:0-110 GCF_001194135.2 Octopus bimaculoides
ATGTATGTGTTTATGTGTATGTGTGTGCATTTATATATGTATGTCTATAAGTATGTATGTTTGTATGTCTGCATGTATGTGCTTGCGTATATATATATATATATATATAT
>NW_026425407.1:286-442 GCF_001194135.2 Octopus bimaculoides
CACACACATACATACATATACTCCTATCTATCTATTTATCTATCTATCTATCTATCTACCTATATAAAGAGAGAGAAATATATACGTATAAATACTTATATATATGTATGCATCAGACTGGAGCCTGGTGTTGCCATCCGGTTTCACCAGTCCTCA
>NW_026425408.1:0-229 GCF_001194135.2 Octopus bimaculoides
ATGATGATGATGATGATGATGATGATGATGATGATGATGGTGATGTTGACTCCATGCTGTAATGCAGAACAGACAGGAAATTGACGACAAGTAGCTGAATGGTGTAGACTGCTTAAAATGGACTTGAATTGACTTGAACAAGACAGAAACATAACACAAAGAAGAGACAGACGTTAAATTGCATCTATCCATCTTACAGAAAAATCAATCAATATTGATTCGCTATGCA
>NW_026425409.1:0-318 GCF_001194135.2 Octopus bimaculoides
TGACAAAAAATTTTAAATAATGATTTTTCATTTAGGCTCAAGACCAACAATTTTTGGGTGGGGTGCCAAGTGGATTAAAGTGGCCCAGTACGTTACTGGTGCTTTACTTTATCGACCCCGTAGGGATGAAAGGTAAAGCTCACCTCAGCGGGATTGAACTCAGAACGTAACGGGCCATAACTCTATGCTGCAAAGCACGTTGCCCGATGCTTAGGCACAAAGCCAGCAATTTAATGGGAAGAGGAAAGTCGATTAAACCGACTCCCATCAAAAGTACACAACAACAAACTCTGGGGAATTCATTATTAGGATCTTGTG
>NW_026425410.1:0-446 GCF_001194135.2 Octopus bimaculoides
AAGAAGCTTCCTTCACAACCACAGGGTTCCGAGTTCAGTCTCACTACGGGGCACATTGTGCAACTGTCTTCTACTCTAGCCTCGGGCTGACCAAAGCCTTGTGAGTGGATTTGGTAGACGAAAACTGAAAGAAACCCGTCGGGGACACACACACACACACACACACACACACACACACACACATATATATGTATGTATGTATGTATTTCTGTGTCTCTGTTTGACGTCTCTACCATCGCTTAACAACCAATGTTGGTTTGTTTACGACTCCGTAACTTACCAGTTCAGCAAAAGAACCGATAGAATAAGTATTTGGCTCATAAAGAATAAGCCCTGGTATCGATTTGTTCGATTAAAGGCGGTGCACCAGCATGACCGCAGTCAAATAACTGAAACAAGTAAAAGAATGGAAAATAAAAGAAATATATATAAATATATATATATAT
>NW_026425411.1:865-1687 GCF_001194135.2 Octopus bimaculoides
AGTAGGTGCCTTATGTATAATAAAAAAAATATTCAGACAAATACCTAACAAAAACACCGGGACTTACAAATATATATAACATACAGAAAATTGCACTACTGGGAACTGCACACATCCTACGCGAAATACTTTCAATACAGTAACCATAAGAGCATCACAGCAAACCACAGCACATACCCAAGGCACACAGAGCTGCGCTCGGTAGTGAAGTGAAAGCACGTCATAAAAATAAAACTACTGAATAATAATAATAATATCAAAATTAAAAGAAGAGTGCCATTGTTATCTAGTGAACGAGATATTTCGACATCTTGTGTGTCTTCAACTAGTTCAAAAAATAAATTTGTCAATCTACTTCGTTTTGGTTAATATATAAATGATTGAGGCATCTCCTCCTGAAGATGTAGAGTCAAATTTTAAAAAAAAACAGTTTAGGACGCACAAGATGTCGTAATATCTCTTTCATTATATAACAATGGCACACTTCTTTTAATTTTGCCTCTACATCTTCAGGAAGAGTTACTTCAATCGTTTATATAATAATAATAATAATAATAATGGTAATGATAATAATAATCGTAATAACAACAACAGCTAACAATGAATAGCAACAACAACAACAATGATAATAATAATAATAATAATAATGCAGAATGATGATGATAATGATAAAACTAAAACTAATAACGCAACAAAACAGCAAAAACACCAAAAAACAGCAACAACAACGACAATAATAATGGTGGTGGTGGAGGTGGTAGAGGGGGTGGTGGTGGTGGTGTTTTGGTAGTGGTTGGTGGTGGTGTTTTGGTGGTGGTGGTG
>NW_026425412.1:0-277 GCF_001194135.2 Octopus bimaculoides
CACGTTATAAAAATAAAACTACTGAACAATAATAATAATAATGATAATGAAAATAATAAGATAAAATATGAAGTAATGACAAATATATCCTAAATGGGTTTTGTTTGTGAATGTGTACGGGAAAGGTGAAATAAAATTAGAGGCAACAGGGTAAAGAATAAGATAAAAAATAAATAAATCAAAGTAAAGGTAACGATATAAATATGTCGGTATAGTATGGGGGTTAGAGGTCAATCGTTAAAGTTTCAATAGAGTTGGGGGAGAAGGTCAATCTAGG
>NW_026425413.1:0-338 GCF_001194135.2 Octopus bimaculoides
TGTGTATATTTGTACATACATATACAGTTGAAGTGATGGATAGATTGCTCGGGAGCTGAAAGGAGAGATTAAACAATAAGATTCACCCTCTGTTATCTTGGTCGTTTTCTAATGCTCTAAACTATGGTTTCGCCAATTCGACAACTTTGTTATGGAAAAGGTAATCTTAGTGTTGCTAGGTCAATCGATTTTGTGATTTGTTAAAGATGAGTCACCTTCCCACTAGGCCTTAGCAAGATGAATAAAAAACACAATAAGCAGCATAAATCTACATGCTTATCTTTTGTTTGCGAGTTGCAAATACTAATATATTTATATGCATATATATATAATATATA
>NW_026425414.1:0-758 GCF_001194135.2 Octopus bimaculoides
TTTCTGCTTGTCATATCCGTTCGCAAAGCTTTGGTCAACCTGAGGTTATAGTAGGCTCGCTTGCACAAAATACCACGCAGTGAGACGGAACCTGGAAGTATGTGGCCCAGAAGGAAACATCTTATCACACAGCCATGCTTAAGCATAAATATACTGGGGGGGGGGGCCCAAAAGTAGGTTTACTCATATTCAACTATCTCTTTCGCATTCATATATTAACAGATCGGATGTTAATTATAAAAAAATATGAAACCATTATTCTATGCTAATTTAGTTAATTGTAAGATAAATATTTAAATGTAATAAAATATTTTAAAAGAAATTTAAAGTGCCTTGGATGTATGGTAAGTAGCTTGCTTACCAACCTGATGGTCCCGGGTTCAGTCCCACTTCGTGGCACCTTGGGCAAGTGTTTTCCACTATAGCCTCGGGCCGACCAAAGCCTTGTTAGTGGATTTGGTAGACGGAAACTGAAAGAAGTCCGTCGTATATATGTATATGTATATGTATGTGTGTGTATATGTTTGTGTGTCGCATATATGTATATATATATATGTATGTGTGTGTATATGTTTGTGTGTTGCATATATGTATATATATATGTATGTGTGTGTATATCTTGTGTGTCTGTTCTTGACAACCGATGCTGGTGTGTTTACGTTCTCGTAACCTAGCGGTTCACCAAAAGAGATTAATAGAATAAGTACAAGGCTTACAAAGAATAAGTGCTGGGGTCGATTTGCTCGACTAAAGGCAGT
>NW_026425415.1:0-216 GCF_001194135.2 Octopus bimaculoides
ATGCCCTTCCTAACGCCAACCACTCAGAGAGTGTAGAATATATATATATACTTATTATAATGTAAATAATTAGAAAATGGAGAAAATCACAGGTTAAAAACATCGATTTGACCACATTTATAGCTTATTTTTAATACAAAAACATGACAGCGATGCCCAAGCATGGCAACAGTTCTCAAACTGAAACTAGTTAAGGGTTGGCAGCTGGAAGAGCAT
>NW_026425416.1:0-278 GCF_001194135.2 Octopus bimaculoides
TTGCATGGCTCTTCTCCTGCACATGATATAGTCCAATCAAGAGTTTTGATATATATACATATACATATATATATATGGATATGTATGTATATATATGTACATATATATATATATATATGTATATATATAAACATATAGGTCTCAAGTTGAGCACATGAAGGTATAAACTACATTTTTCGTAAAAATTTGTATATATAAATACACACATACACATATATTTATATATACAAATGTAATTATATACATATATATATTATATATATATGAATATATATATG
>NW_026425417.1:0-429 GCF_001194135.2 Octopus bimaculoides
TATTATTCAGGTCACTGCTTGGAATCGAACTCAGAATCTTGGAGTTAGTAGCCCGCGCTCTTTGACCACTACGCCATTATGCCCACGGGCATGGTGTGCCGCAGTGTAACCTGAATATAATCTTTTTCCCTATACTTTTAGTTATATTTTCAAATCAGGTGTGCCGCTGAATTTTGAAAGAATATAATTGTACCGTAAGTGAAAAAAAGGTTTCGGAGCACTGGTTTATAATGAATACCACCGGTCCAGTGCTGGGCCAGGCTTCTCTCCCTGCAACCGTCATATGATGGTTACTCCTTTAGGTGAAAGGTGGGAGGATGCTCAAAGTTGTGCGTCTGTTTCTCTTCGCGACTACCCAGGCACCTAAAGCAATTAGCGAAAGCATGGTACGTATTACCAGAGGTATCGGGTCACGATTTAACAAGAGTG
>NW_026425418.1:0-243 GCF_001194135.2 Octopus bimaculoides
ACAGACAGACAGACAGACAGACAGACATGCACGCGCACGCGAGGGTTGTAATGAAGCCAATGCAAAAATGGGTATAACCTTTTAATTAGCTAATATAGGTCATTAAACTGTACATGTTGGTAGAATAACACTTCTCCTTCTTCTCCATTATAGATAGGCAAATAAATGGCTTTCAAACTGATACAACCCGTCGTCATTGAGTTTCCGACGGAACAGGAGGGTAGGCTGTCCGACGCCCTCAGG
>NW_026425419.1:0-1013 GCF_001194135.2 Octopus bimaculoides
AGTAATTCCTTGGTTTTGTATAATTAGCACTTGAATGCACCTTGAAAATAATTACTACGCTTATAAGATTATTGCATGTGAAATATTGATTTCATGTGTAGATAAGAAATACACAGAGATTCTGTTGTACGGTTTTCTTAATACATGTTTGCACTGCGACTAATGAAAAAAGGTCTTGTTCAAGAATAGTGTTCCTGCTGGCACTGTTTTTGATTACTTAACAAGACCGTTTCCCATTTGTCAGTGGTTTTATGTTTGCTGATAACTGTTTCCTTTTTGCCATGTAAAATTTTAAACCACCTTAACCCCTTTTGTATAACTCTTCAATCGATACTTCAATCAGAATCAGCAAAACGGCAAAAAGGGAGAAATGCACACTGGGATGTGCACTTATACTGACATGTCTTGAAATGCAGTGCTAAAGTGAGAGAATACCAATACAAGTAGTCATATATGCAATTTCCAAAGAACATGAAGAGTGATGATACCTCGCATAGAAATTGATGAACTCAATCCTCCAGGAAGTGTCGTAGACCTTACTTTCTGCTTCAAACTGTGTTTGTAAACATAAGGCAAACTTTTGTAGGCTCGGTTTTCACTCAGTTCAATTAACTCCTAAATATTATTACTACTTAACTTATTTATCGTGGGGAAACTAAAGATAAAACAGTGTACGTAATATTTCAATGAACCACGGAATGTATTAAAATATCATTAATTTAGTTTATTACTCTAAAGGTCTGTAATCCATTACAAAGTTAAAGAATCAATATTACCAATGTTACAATTGATATTAAGGTGTTGAGTTGGGAGAAATGGTGCTTAATTTCTTACATCTACATTTTGAGTTAGAATCACACCAGAATCAGCTTTACATGTCTGATTTCCAGTTTTATTAAAAATAGAATCAGTTTGGACTTGAGTCTAACCAAAAGATATCAATCAATATCCTAACAAGCATTTTGGTAAAGAGTCGGCAAAAGTGTCAGCAAATTTAATCAAATAATTAGCAG
>NW_026425420.1:0-353 GCF_001194135.2 Octopus bimaculoides
AGAAGAAGAAGTAAAAGAAGAAGAAGAAGAAGTAAAAGAAGAAGAAGAAGTAAAAGAAGAAGAAGTAAAAGAAGAAGAAGAAGTAAAAGAAGAAGAAGAAAAAGAATGAGGAGGAGGGGGGAGCAGAACAAGAGGAAAAAGAAGAAGAAGAAGAAGAAGAAGAAGAAGAGGGAGGAGAAGACGAAGAAGAAGAAGAAGAAGAAGAAGAAGAAGGCGAAAGAAAAGAAATAGAAGGAAGAGAAGGAGGAGGAGAAGAATGCGGCAGTGCATTCTCACATTCTTCTTCTCCTCCCCCTTCTACTTCACCTCATTCTTCTTCTTCTTCTTCTTCTTCTTCTTCTTCTTCTTCTTCT
>NW_026425421.1:0-282 GCF_001194135.2 Octopus bimaculoides
AATATAGATGTATGGCTTCTTTATCAAACAATCAACTGGTTTTTAGTAAAAGGAGAGATGGAAGTCATTTGTATTTTGTAGATATTAATGAAATACATTCGAGTGTGGAGGAAATAAAACAAATAGACATACCTCAACCATTAATATGGAGAGACGAAGATGGAAATTATTATTCTAATGACATCAAGGATATAAAAGTTACTGCTGAAGATGTCATCATTGTCTTCAACACGAGATTCATCATTTTCTTCAACAGTGATGGTCAATATTTACATTCAGTCA
>NW_026425422.1:0-434 GCF_001194135.2 Octopus bimaculoides
TCTATATTGGGAACCAAGCATTTAGTTATTGGCTTTGGATGATTGCTTTTAATGTTAATGTGAGTTAATTTAATATTTGGTTTATAGTAAGGCGAATATCTACCTGTTCTAAGGTTAAAGTTAACATCTAAAAACTCAACAGAATTTTTATCTTTTTCTATCGAAATAGATAGTCCAAATCTCATGAAAAACCGATGGAAGTTTATCATATATATCTCGAGTTTCCTATTAGATTGTTTTTTTTATGACAAAAAGTGCATTATCCCTATAAAGACATGCGCCTATTTCACTATTATAATTGAAAAAATATATATTCCAACTAGGTTTGTCACCAGTGCAGAATCAGGCAACCCCATAGCAATGTCAAAAGAGTATGTATATATAATACACCCCAGCATATATATATGTACGTACATACATGTGTTTATATATAT
>NW_026425423.1:0-215 GCF_001194135.2 Octopus bimaculoides
GACAGAGGAAAGTCCAAGAGAAAAGGAAGACGAAGGAAAAAAATCGCCAATGATCCACAGGCTGCTTGCTGTTTTCTTCTACCAAATCCACTCAGAAGGCTTTGATTAACCTGGGACTATAGTAGAAAACATTTGCCCAAGGTATCATGCAGTGGGATTGAACCTGAAACCATGTGACTGGGAAGCAAACTTCTTAATCAAGGAACCGTGCCTAT
>NW_026425424.1:0-502 GCF_001194135.2 Octopus bimaculoides
ACACACACACACACACATACACACACACACGCACACACACACACACACATTTAGCTAGCTAAATATATGAATATGTAAATATTTATTCTGGGAAAATTTGGATGAACAAACACAAAAAAAAGCAATCAAAAGCCCTTTCATACAAGAAAGGACTCAATAAATTGTAAACGCAGACCATATATTCTTTTACTCATGTTAAAGACAACATCGTGTACACACACATATACAGAAATACATATAGATATATATATATATATATTAAAGCAAAAATGAGAACAAAACAGTTTGAAAAGACTTGACAAGAACATCTAATTTAGTTATATACTAAGAGGTTTAGATATATATTATAGAGATACATTATTATACAACTTTATTATACAGCTAAATTAAATGTCCTTGTCAAGTCTTGCCAAACTGTTTGCTGTTTCTTTTCTGCTTTAATCTATACCTATCGGCTCAAGGGGAAGCCACTTCTAGTTGCTTTAGAAAGATAGTCACAAAA
>NW_026425424.1:1339-2056 GCF_001194135.2 Octopus bimaculoides
ATATATATATATATATATGTGTGTGTGTATGTATGTATTTATGTGCATGTATCTTTGTGTCTGTGTTTGTTTCCCCACCATCACTTGACAACTGATGGTGGTGTTTAGGAACCCGGTAACTTAGTGGATTGGCAAAGGGGTAGAAAGAATAAGTATTAGGATTACAAAGAATTAATCCTTGGGTTGAATTCTTTGACTAAAAAAAACCCCCTTTAAGACAGTGCTCCAGCATGGCTGCAGTCAAATGACTGAAATGTGTAAAAGAATAAAATAATATATATATTTGTTCTTTTTACTGGGGAAGGCCAGTTCATAGGATTACCTTGCGTTTCTTGTCCATAAAGAGTTCAACTTTTAGGCCAACAGGTCTTGGGGTCTGACAATGCATCATAAAGGTAAACCCTTTATGGATGGGAAACCCAGGTTAATTCCATAAATCGGCCTTCCCCAGTAAAAAAAAAAGGATATATATATACTGCTCTACATTTTAGAATGTGCTTCTTCTCCGGATTTATTTTTTCTACAAACAATACATATATATATATATACACTTACTCACATGCATATAGATTGTTGCTTGAAGTAACATTGTTTCTCTTCTTTTAATGTTATGTAGCATGTGACCCTTAGCACTTTATTTTGCAAATTCAATTACAACACATAGAAATATATTTTATTTTAAACTTTTATTAAAGTGCTACATGTATAGATATAGTT
>NW_026425425.1:0-387 GCF_001194135.2 Octopus bimaculoides
TATATATATATATCTGTTTCTCCCTCTTTCTTTCTTTCCCTACACATTAGAAGAAAAGAAAAAGAGAGAAATACTGTATGCAGGATGGGAGAGGCAGCAAAAAAACAAAAGAAACAATTGTTGGCTATGTAGCAAGAAATAAGAATATAGCTGGACACCAGGTGGAGATGGTAGGCAGTGATTTAGCCAATTCTACTAATCGGACAACGTGAGTGTGTTATGATTTAGGGTCGAAACAACAGAAGATCGTTGGATAAGGTTTAATGACATAAGTTCCTCCTGGCTAAAGCTCTAATCATATTGGTAAGTAGAAAAACTAGATTAAAGGTTTTATCAATAACACGCACCACACACCTGTCTCTCTCTCTCTCTCTCTCTCTCTCTCTC
>NW_026425426.1:0-510 GCF_001194135.2 Octopus bimaculoides
GTAGAGCTGCACCATGTTCCAATCTGATTTGGATTGGTTTTCTATGGCTGAATGCCCTTCCTATCACCAACCACTTTACAGTGTGTGCTGGGTGCTTATAGCATGCCACCAGCACGAGTGCTATTGAATGGCACCAGCATTTGCGCTTTTTATGTGGCACCAGCACAGGACTCTTGCAGGCTAATCCTCTTCACCAAGGGATGTGGCCTTAACACTTCTGCTGTGGAGGATGGGTCTTATTGAGTACAGTCATCATCATCATCATCATCGTTTAACGTCCGCTTTCCATGCTAGCATGGGTTGGACGATTTGACTGAGGACTGGTGAAACCGGATGGCAACACCAGTCTCCAATCTGATTTGGCAGAGTTTCTACAGCTGGATGCCCTTCCTAACGCCAACTACTCAGAGAGTGTAGTGGGTGCTTTTACGTATCACCCGCACGAAGGCCAGTCGGGTGGTACTGGCAACGGCCACGCTCAAAATGGTGTATTTTATGTGCCACCCGCAC
>NW_026425426.1:1730-2395 GCF_001194135.2 Octopus bimaculoides
CACATGCGTCATACAGTCTGCCTTTTACTCTGAGTGAGAGTCCCTTTGTCGCCAGCAGAGGTAAGAGCTCTCTAAACTTTGCCCAGGCTATTCTTATTCTAACAGCTACACTTTCAGCGCACCCAACCCCACTACTAACTTGGTCACCCAGATAGCAGAAGCTATCAACTACCTCTAGTTTTTCTCCCTGGAATGAGATAGAAGTTGTTTCCTGTTTGTTTAGTGTTTATTGCACCTGAACATCTGCCACATACAAAAACTAACTTCCTAGTTAACCTGCCTTTGATATTGCTGCACCTCTTATGTGTCCATAGCTTGCACCGGGTACATCTTATAGAGTATATATATACATAGATATACATACAAACATATATATATGTACATATATATACATACATACATATATACATACATATATATATACATACACATATATATACATACATACATATATATATATATATACATACATATATATATATATACATACTTATATACATATATATATATATATATATATACATACATATATATATATATACATACTTATATACATATATATATATATATATATATACATATACATATATACAGACATATATATATATGTATATAAAATGTGCTGTGCGTGAGAAGACCCGGCAAGCCAAGTAAGATCGCTGCCA
>NW_026425427.1:0-209 GCF_001194135.2 Octopus bimaculoides
ACAAAGAATAAGTCCTGGGGTTGATTTGTTCGACTAAAGGTGGTACTCCATCAAGTGACTCAAACAAATAAAAGAATAAAAGAATAAAAAGAATATATATATAGGTGAAATTTGCAGAAAAACAAAAGACTAAGGCAGGTGTATAAACAACAAGCAGGTGTGTATTAGTTTGACGCTCGGGGAGGTGAGAAAGTCTTTTACATTTCGAG
>NW_026425428.1:0-505 GCF_001194135.2 Octopus bimaculoides
GCTCTCTTGTTTGGAGGCATAATTTATGTACATATTAAACAGAACAACAAAAAGTTATAACAGATGAGAGGGTCGGTAGTTTTCACATTTCGGTGATTTTTCAGATTAACACCCGCACGATTACGTAACCCTAACCCTAAAACCGTAACCGTAAGACTAACCCTCATCGTAACCCTAAAACCGTAACCCTAACACCCTAGTGAAAATCGTGCGGATGTTAATCTGAATAATAATAATAATGACCTCTGCAGATCAAACTCCCAACCCACAACTAAGTTTTAAGTGTAGATATATATGGGCAACACACACACACACACATACACACTAAATAAAAAAATATTAGTAAGTACAGAACTCCAGCATTATATATTAAGATGGGAAAGACACACACACACACACTAAATAAAAAAAATGACAGGTATTTGTACGTATGTGTGTATTAATGTGTATTCTGAGTCTATATATGGTAGTAAGTAAATGCGTTTTAAGAAAGATATTTAAAAAA
>NW_026425429.1:0-220 GCF_001194135.2 Octopus bimaculoides
TTTTATTTTACCACCAGTGGTCTAGCGAGGGTAAAAAAACAGTCAATAGATATGTATTATTCATTTAAAATACATCTAACCCGCTAGAAATAGCAGCAAGACTACATATCACAAAAAGTAGGGATAATTATATATTCTGAATATAGATCGGTAAATGTTTTTATTTTTCATTCCCTACTTTTTGTGGTATGTAGTCTTGCTGCTATTTCTAGCGGGTTAG
>NW_026425430.1:0-259 GCF_001194135.2 Octopus bimaculoides
TTTCATTATTCTCTTTAACCCGGCCAAAGCCGGGTATTTCTGCTAGTATAAAATAAAACCGAAATCTATAATTTATTGATTGGATCAACACATGATTTGATTAGATGTTCTCCATTTAAAAATGACAGAAAAATAATGTATGAATAAACCAGCTTTATTTAGATTTCATGCTTCTCTTGAGAAAGGAATGATGTAAAAACTACAGATTATAGGCCACACAGTCAAGAAGACAGAGGGACAGACTGATAGATAGAAAGAC
>NW_026425431.1:0-222 GCF_001194135.2 Octopus bimaculoides
TTTTTTTTTGTTAGAGTTAGTAAGAGGAAATCACCATAATCATTATCATCATCATCATCATCACCACTGTCAGTAAACAGCATCAACACCATCACCAGCATCACCGTTATCATCACTGTCATCAACAAGCACTTCCACCATCACCACCATCATGATCAATTACCACCATAATCATCATCATCACAATTTCCATCAGCACCACCACCAACATCTTGACCATTA
>NW_026425432.1:0-363 GCF_001194135.2 Octopus bimaculoides
CGGCCACGCTCGAAATGGTGTCTTTTATGTGTCACCCACACAAGCCAGTCTAGGGGCACTGGCAACGATCTGCACACATACACATACATATATATATATATATATATATTACAACAAAATCTTTATAACCTGGACATAGAGTTACCCAAGGTTTCGCAACTACAAAGCCATAGCCTTGTGGACAACTCATCAGACTCTATATAAAAAGACAAGAAGTTTTTAATTTCTACATTGACGTGAGGAAACGTTCGGAACATGAGGAATACGTCTTAACAAAAAAACGTTAATGAAATAACCCATCACCATTAACGTTTTTTTTTGTTAAGACATACTCTTTTGAGCGTTTCCTGATGTCCGCAACAT
>NW_026425433.1:0-291 GCF_001194135.2 Octopus bimaculoides
TTTTTTTTTTTTTTTTTTTGCACGCAGCGATCGACGTGTTAAATTAGTAGATAAGAAGCTCTCCAATCTAGTGACACGTGTAATCCTATCGTAATTCTAAGGACGAATTTGCATAACAAAATGTGTAGCATACGAGTAGCTTACATAAAATTTACTTTAGAAGCAATTTCACTAACATGACTCTATGGTGAAAGATATTAAAATAAAATATATTCATCGTTCCGGGTTCAGTCCCACTGCCTGACATCTTGGGTAAGTGTCTTCTACTATAGCCTCGGGCCGACCAAAGCC
>NW_026425434.1:0-331 GCF_001194135.2 Octopus bimaculoides
TTGTTCAATACACAGAAGTGTTTGAACACTGAGAAAAGTGATGGTGAAGACTTTACCTCATATACGTGTGGAGTGAACAGAGAGCGTGAGAGATTTAAACTGGATAAACTTTCAGACTCGTTCAAGCAGTAAGTCCCTGACCAAAAGTCAGGGACTTACTGCTACAAAGGACACAGAAGTCAGAAAGAAAATTCTCGCAAAGCTGGAAATGAACCAGGATATCACTCTCCAGAAACTATCAGAAGAGTGTGATATGATATTAAAAGTAAGGCACGACACAGAAGAAATCCAATGCAGAGATTGTTTACAGATAAAACCAGCGTGGAAGAGT
>NW_026425435.1:0-514 GCF_001194135.2 Octopus bimaculoides
GGTGGTGGTGGTAGTGGCGGTGGTGCTTATTTAGTTGGCGGTGTAGATGGAGTCGGCTTTGGTCGCGTTCATGGTTGAGGCATTGTTAGTAACAGAGCCTGCCTGAAACTGTCGCAGACCGAAAACAGAAAGAAAGAAAGAAAGAAAGAAAGAAAGAAAGAAAGAAGAAAAGGAAGGAAGAAAGAAAGAAAGAAAGAAAGAAAGAAAGAAAACTATTGCATTATGTGAAAAAAATAATACAAAAAATATCACACAGCGCAAATTAACCACGGAACGACATCGAAAACAAAAGATATCCCTCACCTTCCGTCACACAACTAAACAATAGCAAAGCAGCATCAACGGTAATAGCAGCACAAGAAGAGAAGAGGGAAATAGTAAAAGCAAATAATGAACAATTTGAACGGCAAAATGGTTTCTTCGACAGCCGTAAGAGAAGAAAAACCAGTTATCTGTCAACAAAGCCAGCAATAATAGTATCTCCCTTCTACCCCCTCTCTCTCTCTCTCTCTCT
>NW_026425437.1:0-418 GCF_001194135.2 Octopus bimaculoides
AAAACAAATGAGTTCAATACGCAAACAACAAGAGAAACAAATGGAAAACACAAAGAACAACTCTTCATCAGTTGTCGGCAGTCTATCTACTCCTCATTTCGAGGACTGAACTATAATATGAGTCTTTGAAAACAGTTGCTCCCATAAGTACCAACATAAAATTTGGGATTTATGGAGGGAACAAAAGAAGGACAGTGGAGACATACAAGGAAACCGAACTAAAACAAACATGGAGGGTCGTTAGACCAGAACGAGGGTAAAATAGCGAACGCTGGAGAAATATTTTCTTTGACAAGTGAAAAGATAGAAGAGAGAGATAGGATATGTCCAGTCATGAGGATAGTCCTGAAAGAAAAGAAAGATGATCTCGTGAGGAAAAGAAAGATGGACGATGGTCACGTGTGAGCAACGAGAGAGA
>NW_026425438.1:0-266 GCF_001194135.2 Octopus bimaculoides
CAAAAAATGGACTATATACCTGTTTTAATTTAGTTATCTATAGTCCGATGTTATTTCGGAATTACAATTTCTTCTTCAGATCTTCTTAGATGGAGTCTATGCTATAAACTGTTTACTAACGGCTTTTCTTTTTTTTCTGGAAGTGTCTCAGTAGTGGTCTCACGAGGCTCCTTCCGGAATTCCTCATTGAGAAGTGTGTGAGGTCGGCTACGTTTCAATCTCGTGTGTGTTGGTATATCTGTAGCGCTGCTTCTAAGTAATGTGTT
>NW_026425438.1:315-555 GCF_001194135.2 Octopus bimaculoides
TCTTTTTTTTTTTTTTTGTTATAAACAATACATGAGCACGTTATTAAGAATGAACCTACACGCGTTCAGATGTAGCTAAATAATATATTGATTACCAATCTCCAGCCTGTTGTTAATTTGGGGTCCTAAGCTAGCATCCAGAGATAAGCACTGGCAGCTAGCAAGCTATGCTACTCCAGACTGCTGATGAGCAATGACTCTGAAACTAGTCTCTGGATGCTGGCTTTGCAGGGTGGAGGT
>NW_026425439.1:0-465 GCF_001194135.2 Octopus bimaculoides
ATATGTGTATATATATATATATACACATATATACATATATATACACACATTCACACACACAGACACATATGTATAAAGGGGTATGTATGTGTATGTGTTTATCTGTATTTCAGTAACTGTGTGTTAATTAAAAAAAAAAAATATATGTTGGAGACATTGATATGCTTACTGGCAGCGGTAAATACAGAGAGTTACCCATCAATGAAAAGAAAACATATTTGTAAGGGTACATAGAGCGCCATAATTTTGGCAAATCGGAAATGCGCCAGACAGAAAAATATCCTCTAAGAAATGTGTAAATAACAGGACAAAATGTAGTACAAAACACAATATTATAAATTTTCTTCAAAAAACTTAAACACAGGAGCAAAATAAACACGCAGTAATGTCAGTAAGCATGGCACCCACTTTGTAAAAATATTTAACATAGTGTGTATATGTACGATATATGCCTATATATAAATA
>NW_026425440.1:0-291 GCF_001194135.2 Octopus bimaculoides
CACTCTCAGCTTCGCTGGGCAGGGCACGTAGTTCGCATGTCAGATGATCGATTACCAAAAAGATTGCTCTTTGACGAGCTGCAAAAGTGAAAGCGCTCACAAGGCGGTGAGAAGAAGCGATTAAGGACACACAGAAAGCCTCACTGAAAACGTTAATCATCGACCATGAAGCTTGGGAGCAGTCTTCTCTACACAGAGAAAGGTGGTGATCAGCTGTCCACAACAGTGCCAACACATGCGAGACCAATAGGATCGCTGCTGCAGAAGAGCACAGACAAGTCAGAAAGAACC
>NW_026425441.1:0-348 GCF_001194135.2 Octopus bimaculoides
TCCTGTGGAAGGGAGAGTCGCGTACTTGGTTACAGTGTTTAATTCCTTAGAATGTTTTGTGGAGGTATTTTCAGGTGCTGAGCCATAGTCTTATGAGACGAAGAAAGCGGGCGGAAGTGTACGTTTGAATGGGATGTAAATATTTGTTTGGTACTAATATTACCGTTAGTAAGATATGAAGACTGTATGTAAAAAAGGAAATATTGAATCTGTATATAAAGGAAATGCTATTACGTAAAGTACTGATTAACTACGTCAATAAAGCAGTTTATTTCAGTTTGAATATCATGCTAATGCGTATATTTATCACACTGATTTAATTACGTTATTTACGGTGTATAGGCTATT
>NW_026425442.1:0-382 GCF_001194135.2 Octopus bimaculoides
CCTATTTTGTTTGTTGTTAACACAACGTTTCGGCTGATATACCCTACATCCTTCATCAGGTGTCTTGGGGAAATTTGAAAATTGGGTTCTCATTCCTAAGGTATGTATTATGTTGTTATTATTATTATTATTATTATTATTATTATTATTATTATTATTATTTTATGTTTGACTTTTGTTTTGCATTTGTACAAGTTGGATCCAAGTCTCACCCAGAGACCTCAAAAGACAACAAGTTAGAAGTTCATGTAGGTGTTATGCCTAGGGTACCATATATTTGGATTTGTACAGTTTTGTTGTTATTATTATTATTATTATTCAGTAGTTTTCACTTCACGTGCTTTCACTTCACTACCGAGCGCAGCTCTGTGCGCCTTGGGTA
>NW_026425443.1:0-330 GCF_001194135.2 Octopus bimaculoides
AAAAAATAAATAATAATAAAAAATAAATAAATAACGACAGAAAAAAGGAAAAATAGGAAACGAAGAAACTAATGTGACTACATTCTAATATTACTACAACCATTATCATTATTATAAATTATTATCATTATTATTGTTATTATTTTTATTTTTATTATTATTATTATTTTTTTATTATTATTATTATCCTGATCATTATTATCATTAATATTATTATTATTATCATCGTTGTTCTTGTAATTCTTCTCCTTCTTCTTTGTTGTTGTTGTTGTTGTTGTTGTTATTATTATTATTGTTATTATATTATTATTATTATTATTATTATTATTA
>NW_026425444.1:0-175 GCF_001194135.2 Octopus bimaculoides
GAGAGAGAGAGAGAGAGAGAAAGAGATAGAGAGAGAAAGAGATAGAGAGAGAGAATGAGAGAGAGAGAAAGAGAGAAAGAGAGAGACAGACAGAGAAAGACAGAGAGAAAGAGTGAGAGAGAGGAAGAGAGAGATAGACAGATAGACAGACAGACAGATAGATAGATAGATAGAT
>NW_026425444.1:224-344 GCF_001194135.2 Octopus bimaculoides
GAAAGGGAGTGGGAGAGAGAAAGAGAGAGGAGAGAGAGAGAAAAAGAGATCGACAGATAGATAGATAAATAGGCAGATAAATAGACAGACAGACAGACAGACAGACAGACAGACAGACAG
>NW_026425445.1:0-767 GCF_001194135.2 Octopus bimaculoides
TATATATATATATATATATACATATACACGTACACACATATATATGCCCATATATTATATATATTGTTAGTTATATGTGTGTCTGTGTATACACATATATACACATATATACACATATATACGTATACATATATATAACTATATATATATATATACATACACATATATATACGTATCTATATCTATCTATCTATGTATCTATATATATATATATATATATATATATATATATATATATATATATATACGTATACACGTACACACATATATATGCCCATATATTATATATATTGTTAGATATATGTGTGTCTGTGTATATTTTATACATACATATACATTTACATAAGTGCATGAATATCTGTCTATATATCTCACTCTCTCTCTATATATATGTATCTATTTATCCACCTATCTTTTTTTTTATCTACATAAATATATAGTGAGTAGGAGATCGAAAGAGAAGGAGAGAGGGGGGAGAGTAGCAGAGAGAGTGCGGAAGAGACTCAGAGAAGGAAAGAAAGGTTGCAGGAGAGAGCGGGAGAGAGCGAGAGTGTGTTTGTGTGAGAGGGAGATGTCGGAGAGGGAGAAGGAAATAGAAAGAGATTGGGATAAACAGAGTGGGTGAAAGAATTTGGCGGAAGAATGCTGAAAGACAGCGTGGGGAAGTCCGAAATGAGTGTTTGAGTGAAAGACAGACAAACAAATAGACAGACACTCAGATAGATAGACGGACAGATAGATAGATAGATAGATAGATAGATAGATAG
>NW_026425447.1:0-1197 GCF_001194135.2 Octopus bimaculoides
ACACACACACACACACACACACACACACACACATACACACATAGACATGTAACATAAACTTATGAGTAGTGAATTATTTATATTCAAACAACCAAATAATTATTGATTTATATCAAAGTCACTGCAGATCGAATTGTAGGAAGAGGGTTAGTTCATTGAATTCGACCCCAATTTTGGAATAGTGTTTTATGATATTGACCCAGGAGGGGTGAAAATCAAAGCTGACCTTGGTGAGTTCCGAAATCAGAACGTATATAATAAATATGGATTTTATTGACACTATAAATTATGATAAAAATATAAATAACGAGAGAGTACTCTCTCTCTTTCACACTCACTCTTCCTTTTTATGACTCTCTCTCTCTCTCTCTCTCTCTCTCTCTCTCTCGTTCTATCCTCGTGGGGAAAGTTTCGAATTAACATTCTTGCTGATGCACTGATGCAGACATCTGGATATTTATTTATATATACCGATATACACATGTTTACATACATATATATATGCATACGTATATACGTACCTACCTACCTACACACACACACACATATATATATATATATATATATATATATATATATATATATATATATATATATATATATACTTGAGGGCGAGCTGAAAAGTTGCTGGCTTTAACTTATAGATAATACGGGAGGATCAGATCCTTTTTAACATATTCCCCTTTCAGATTCACGCATTTATCTCAGCGGTCCTTCAGTTTTTCTATGCCCTGTAAAAGAACTCGGTAATTTGGGCATCTACCCAGGCGATAACCTTCAAGTCAAGAACTTTTCAGTACCGACCCTCTCGTGTGTATACATAATTACATACATACATGCATACAGACAGACAAGCAGACACACAGATGGACAGACAAACAGATAGATAGATAGATAGATTATTTAGTTAAATGAACCAATGCCAGTACTCATTATCTAAAACCTAGTATTAATATTGCCGACCTCATTTGTTGCAGCACTGGGTTACGGGGACATACCATCACTGGTTGTCAAGGAGGACAAACACAAAGACACATATGTGCGCGTGCGCAAAAACAGAGACACACACAAACATATAACATAGATGTGTGTGTGTGTGTATGTGTGATATGCTTCAGTAAGTATCCGTACCAAATCCACAACCATTTGTTGGGAAACAACCTTCTTACCACTACGCCACGCCAGCGCATATTATAT
>NW_026425448.1:0-200 GCF_001194135.2 Octopus bimaculoides
TATGTGGGCACAGGACGTCACAAAATGTAAACAACAAAAAATACAAAGTATGAGGACATGGGATATGAACTTAGTTGCCGGCCGACAACTGATGAAGGGTCGTTCTTTGTGTTGTTTGTTTTGTTTTCTATTGTTTCATTGTTTGCAAAAAAGTTCATATCCCATATCTTCGTACTTCGTATTTTTTGTTGTTTACATTT
>NW_026425449.1:0-227 GCF_001194135.2 Octopus bimaculoides
CCTCTTAAAATTACGCAACATAAATATCTAACAATCACTTTTAAGTAAAACATTAACGACATTAGTCTTACCAGTCGCAGATGCCTTGCGATCTCGACTCTTCGTCTGGATAAGCATTATTTATTATCTTAAGACCCAACAAGTAAAAAATATGTATAAGGATTAAAATGAAAATGAAGAGGCAAACCGTTTGGATCACTTGAAAAAGACATTTCATTTAGAGAATA
>NW_026425450.1:0-126 GCF_001194135.2 Octopus bimaculoides
AGAACAAATCATACCATTTATAGTGACACAAAATCCATGCCACCAGAACAGCTTCAATATTGCTAAAGCAAATCTTCCAATCCTTGCACAAAGTAAGGAATTGAGAAATATCATTACAGATCAAAG
>NW_026425450.1:355-523 GCF_001194135.2 Octopus bimaculoides
CATCAAATGCCCAAATTGGCCAGACAGGTAATGCACTATCAGAATGCTCGTGTGTGCATCGACAACAGATTAAAAATCCAGAGGTCCACCAAATACCACTGAGTAACCATCTGGCAATATGTGGTCAAAAAACTTTTATGATATTTCCATTTCATAAACTTTACAACC
>NW_026425451.1:0-217 GCF_001194135.2 Octopus bimaculoides
GGCACATGCATCACAACCATATGCGCGACATGGTGATCTCATATCAAGATAAACAGCGTATGATCTCGCAGGTAGGGCCCAGTTATAATTTTTTTCAGGTCGAGTAGCCCATCCCGCTCAAAAAGTCCCTGAATAAGGTTTGTTTAAGGATGTTGTACAAAACATCTATGTTTCCAAAGGTGAATTATTCAGACCCCAAAGAATTCCTCTCAACACA
>NW_026425452.1:1952-2225 GCF_001194135.2 Octopus bimaculoides
ATATATATATATATATATATATATATATATATATACATATGGCTTTATTCTTTTAATTGACTGCGGTCATGCTGGAGCAGCGCCGTTACTCGAGGAAATTGACCCCAGGACTTATTCTTTGTAAGCGTAGTACTTATTCTATCTGTCAATTTTGCCGAACCGCTAAGTCACGGGGACGTAAACACACGAGCAGCTGTTGTCAAGCGATGTTGGGGAGACAAACACAGACACACAAACATATGTACACGCATACATCCCTGGTATATATGTGTG
>NW_026425453.1:0-590 GCF_001194135.2 Octopus bimaculoides
ATATATATATATATATATGTATATATATATATATGTATACGTATATATGCATATATATATATATATATGTATATATATAGGTATGTATATATGTATATATATATGCAAATATATGTATATATTATATATATATATACGTGCATATAGGTATATGTATGTATAAGTATATACATGCGTACTAATATATATTTATGTATGTATGTTTATATATATATATATATATATATATATATATATGCGTATATATGTATGTAAGTCTGAGTGTATGCGTGTGTGTATGTAAGTATACATCTATGCGTGCATGTTTTGTATGCTTGTATGTATATGTATAGGCAAATATACACATACGCTCAATATTATATAAATAGAATTAATAATGTATTGATTTCTGGCTGTGCAAAATCAGTCGCCCAACAGATAAAGCTAAATGCCGCTGTATTGAGAGATAAAGCAGAAATAAGATACATTGACAGAAAAAAATAAAGAAAACCGAACAGTAATATAAATGTCAAAATAATACAACTTTTGCAGAACAATATACTGTGTGTGTATACATATATATATATATATATATATATATATATATATAT
>NW_026425454.1:0-325 GCF_001194135.2 Octopus bimaculoides
ACGTGATTTTTGGGCAAAATCGTATTCTCCTATATCGAAAACATAGAAATCCGAAAAAAGTTTGGAATCCCCCAAAATATTGGAAATGGGTGGTGTGCACGCGCTTTACCTTTACCCACACCTGTAGGAAAGCCGTATATTTTTCTGTTTGTAGGTGAACGTGTGTGTGTATGTGTGGATATGAATGTATGCATAAATGTCTGTTTGACCATATATGTAATAACTTTCCCTAATAGAAAGTGAAAGTAGTTATTCAACGAAACACTACATGGCTAGACTATTTAAATGCAATTCGTGTTGATAAACTCCACTGTCGCAGTTTACT
>NW_026425455.1:0-231 GCF_001194135.2 Octopus bimaculoides
TATATATATATATGGTTTGGACGACCACTGCATATATATACATACGTACGTGCGTGCATGTATGTGTATACAGAAACGATATGCGTTTGTATGTCAATGTGTTTACTCCTATACAATCTATGCACAAAGAGAGCACTATTTATTCAAATACTTTCGGGTGAATATGAATCGGGCTCTCAGTGACAAAGTTCTTGTGTTGGAATTCAGACAATAATAAATAGACAGAAGCAA
>NW_026425456.1:0-231 GCF_001194135.2 Octopus bimaculoides
ACACACACCTGTGTGTGTGTGTGTCTACATATATGTATATGTATATGTGTGTGTGTGTATACAACCTTCAAGAAAGTAAGTCATGTATACATATCAGTACATAAACAGTACATATCAGTACATAAACATTTGTTCACATGTACATACACATGTACACAGACACGTCTACACACCTGATTACTCATGTACATCCATAAGCACATCCGTGCATACTTACATACATACATGCAT
>NW_026425457.1:0-449 GCF_001194135.2 Octopus bimaculoides
TATATATATATGAACAACTTACTGTTGATAAAAGTCGGGATGCATGGCGTTCAGTTACTCAAGAAATGAAAAATGCATTAAATAAACAACGATAGCTAAAAAGCGTACACGCAAGACAGGCACTTTTTGCGTCTTTGTCAATCGTCTTAAATTACATTTGTTTACTTTCGTACGTCCACTCTGTATCGTTTTGTTCAATCGAAGCCCTAATTCTCCGCAAAGTTTGCGAGTGCCGCCCATATGCGAAGTTCGCAGTATTATCATCAAAGGCATGAAACTGAGTATTACCATTCGGTTGATAACTGATGAAGAATTAGGGCCTTCTGTGTCTGCCCTACGTGTACGTCTTTTAGCTGTCGCTGTTTATTTAATGCATTTTCTATTTATTGAGGTACTGAACGCCGTGGAGGCGCAATGGCCCAGTGGTTAGGGCAGCGGACTCGCGGTCA
>NW_026425458.1:0-291 GCF_001194135.2 Octopus bimaculoides
TTTTTTTGTTGTTGTTTATTTCGTGCTTCAGACAAGGGAGGTAATTCCTATCTGACTTGATTCCAAAACAAGGAAAACAAGGCGGCTGAAAAAGCCGCAACGTGACTCATTCTCAAAGAACTAAGGCCAACTAGAAGAACGAACTGTATCATCTCTGATTGGCAGAATCATGTAGAACTTAAAATAAAAATCGTGGAATCTTATGACTCTTTACGCACTGCGTTCAAATCACACCGATGTCGATTTGGTCTTTAATTTTGCCGAAGCAGGGGGCGGGGAGACGATAAAAAA
>NW_026425459.1:0-228 GCF_001194135.2 Octopus bimaculoides
ATGAAAGGATGAATGTACATTTGTGAGCATGTATGTATGTATGTATGTATGTATAAGTATATATAGTTGTTCAAAAACAGACTTTAGAAGCTTGAATTTTGTTTTCTCAGGTTAAATAGGATAGGGAATTGCGTAGTGGATATCATATCGTCAGGGGATGTAACTGACAGAAGTTACAATGAAATACACACACACTAACACACACGTACACACATGCGTGCACATATG
>NW_026425460.1:0-249 GCF_001194135.2 Octopus bimaculoides
AAAAATTTCTAAAACCAAAATTATGCATTAAAGACCAGCTCTGCAGATAAAGGGGTAACTTAGCTCCTGATAGAGTCATGGGAGAGCTGTTCTGGCTTTTAATACAAATAGAAAGAATAAGAGAAAAGAAACGACCCAGTAATGTCTTGTACTTTATTTATCGACCTTGGAAATATGAAATGTATATTTGACCTCGATTATTAATACATGACACCTTAACGACAATGCCAGTTGCATTGGAGAGAAGAT
>NW_026425461.1:0-183 GCF_001194135.2 Octopus bimaculoides
TATACACATGTATATATCTTTAGATACATACATACAATCATACGTACATATACATATTTATATATATGTACATATATACATACAAACATGCATACATATGCACATACATATATACAAACATACAAACATACATCATACATACATACAAACATACATCATACATACACACAAACATACAAACAT
>NW_026425461.1:317-516 GCF_001194135.2 Octopus bimaculoides
ATACATCATACATACATACATACATCATACATACACACATACAAACATACATCATACATACACACATACAAACATACATCATACATACAAACATACATCATACATACATACATACAAACATACATCATACATACATACATAAATACATACATACATACATACAAACATACATCATACATACACACAAACATACAAACAT
>NW_026425462.1:0-1000 GCF_001194135.2 Octopus bimaculoides
TAGATAGATAGATAGATAGATAGATAGATAGATAGATAGATGTAATAACTGCATTATATATTATATATTATACTCTTTATTGTATTTTGTGGTGCTTTTGATACCCCGGCCATGGGAAAAATTGTCTCGTATGAAACCGGTCTATGGTGCATAAAAAGAATGGGGACATTTGCTCAGATGCACCGCATAATGACAAAATGTTTAGTGTTGTTTCCACGTCTTGATAATTTACTGAGTACATGTTGTTTATAATTTTCCTTATCAATCATTTTATATTTCCCACTTAAATAATATGTGTTCGTGTTATCCTAATTTATTGCTACGTTTAGGCATTACCCTCGTAATATTAGAAAATTTCTTTAAAAAATGATACAATAAAAGTTAAAGAATTTTGAAAGAAAATTGAACTTACTGCGGCAAATGAAGAAAAATATTAAACGTAATCAGAATCCATTTCAGTGAAGTTGCATATTGTTTGGTCTCCATGCTTCTGTTTTCTTGTCTCTTCATGTCTCATTCTCAGCATTCTGTTTACCTACCTGAAACATATGGATCAATTACTATGGCAATACTTATTCATACTGTTCGATCTTTATTATATAATTTAGATTTGCAAACGGTTTCCTTTGCTGTAACATGAATTGATTGCGTGCCCTGCAAATGAAACAACCAAATATAACATTGAAGTAAACAGCTTCAAGTCATTTTATTCAATGCAACAGTCACTGAATTATTAAGCTTAACTTAGAATCAATACATTGATTAATCGAGAGAGTATTCTGATTCTTATCGACAAAGATGTTCTGAAGTCCTCTTTAGCTAGCAAGGGGTTTTGGGGTGGGGGGATTCAGTAAATATTTGTAATAACGGAATGGGACTTCACCAGAGTATTTAGTTTTGCTTCGTTTTTCGCATTTTATCATTCAAACATACTTCACGGAGCCGATACTGTTTATTGAACCATGATATACATATACCCCCTTCCCTCCTTCCTTCCCTC
>NW_026425463.1:0-250 GCF_001194135.2 Octopus bimaculoides
TAATTTGCTTCAGCTTTATATTACATTATATTACATTAATCCTATTTCGGATTAATAGTGATGATGGTGGTGGTGGTAATAATAGTGACAATAGTAGTGGTAGTAATAGCGGGGTGAATGGTGGTAGAAGTAACGACAGTAATAGTAGTAGTAGTTATGAAGAAAATAACCCCAGACGGGCCAACAACATGAATACCAATCTCCTTGACACTCAATTCTTCAACATATGTGACAAATCTTATAATATGAG
>NW_026425464.1:0-556 GCF_001194135.2 Octopus bimaculoides
TAGAGAGAGAGAGAGAGAGAGAGAGAGAGAGAGATGGACACACATATACAGAGACACAAAAATGACACAATTTGACGTTTATATATACCCTTTACATAGAATGACATATATCTTCTGTTGATTGGTGGAATCTTGTGTAAATATTGACATAAACGTATCAACTGGTGTATGTAATTTACACTGTGGGATAGCTAAAGATATTATTTCATAAGTAAGTTGACAACTACCTAGTGAGAGGAGTTATATCTGGATTCTTCGTACATAAACCTCAATACGCAAGATCATAGGATAACATACATACAAGCAGACACACAGACAGACATGCATTTATTTATATATACACATCGATATATACATTTGTGTGAATGTGTATGTGAATGCGCATGTACGTTTACGTATGTATGTATATATACACTGTTATATACATATGTGTGTGTGAGAGTGTGTATGTACGTATACGTATTGTTGTATGCATGTATACATGCATGTATGCATGTATTCATGTATCTAAGTATTATATATATATATATATATATATATATATATATATACACAC
>NW_026425465.1:0-500 GCF_001194135.2 Octopus bimaculoides
AAAAGAGAAGACTACTGCTTTGGAGTGGGAGATTGTCCCACCCAAGCAGGCTTGAAGACCTTGAGAAGAGGACGGTGGTATTACGGACCTATTCTAGGTCGCGTGACGTCATCGCCCTCTTCGATAGGGATTTTATTGATAAAGAGCTGGCAAAATGTTTGCCAGCTAAAAATTATATTGTGTCCAGGGGTGTCAAATATGCAACGGTGTGGTTGCTTTTTGACACCCCTGAGGAAGCTTGCATTGCTGCAAGCCAGCCCTAGGAGAGGAATTAATATTGTTCCTTCCCACATATTGTGGGAGAAAGGTAATAAGACCCTGGGTATGTGGTCTACCCCCATCGAAGCGGGGTGGATTGGAGATACCATCCGGCAGGGCCTGGGCGATAGCGGACCCAGGCTCTTAAATGTAAAAGTGACGCCCGTGGCCGATTGGGAGGGATCAAAAGCGATTTTGACCCTGTGGAGCCCATCGGCTGCGGCCGAAATAGTCTTTCCAGA
>NW_026425466.1:0-379 GCF_001194135.2 Octopus bimaculoides
GGAGTCTCCTTCCATTCACAAGTTCTCCATAGAGCATCTGCTTAGGAATTAGATTCCCTCCCACCTTCTTCACCAGGTTTGTATTCAAGAGCAGAAAATCATACACAACTCCATGTATGAAGTTGACTCTAAGAGAAACCACATAACATATATAATTTCTGACTAGTGCATTTGCAGATGTTACAATCCATTGCTCCATAAATTCAATGACAAATGAAGTTATCTGATGCAGCTCTACCAATACTTTGTAATCCATCTCTTGACTGTGACTCCACAAATTGTTTAAATGCAGTTCTGTGATTACAGATAAGTTCACCACAGGGAAAGTTCACCAAGAAAATATATCCATAGTATCTCACCATTAATAGTGAATTGATGA
>NW_026425467.1:0-311 GCF_001194135.2 Octopus bimaculoides
CATCCATACATATAAGTATTTGCATATATATATCGATACATAAGGACATATATAAATACACGTAATGTATATTTGTATGAAAGTTATGTGAGTGTATATGTATCTTTATGTGTGTCTGTGTGTATGTATACGTATATATACATATTAACATGGTTATATTTATGTATATATATGTATATATTTATATATACTTATATATACATATAAAAATGCATATACAAACATTTACTCATATATGTTGGCACTCCGTCGCTTAAGACAACGAGGGTTCCAGTTGATCCGATCAACGGAACAGCCTGCTCGGGAAATTA
>NW_026425468.1:0-475 GCF_001194135.2 Octopus bimaculoides
AAAAAAAAAAAATAAATAAAACAAGCAAGGACGGTAACTACGATAAGTTCAGTCAATTGAAAGTTTTTTGGAAAAATTATTTTGCAGTCTGGAATGGATTTGGTCTTTAAATTCAATAGGCGAATGCAACGAACATGTTTTGGTATTATTAAACATCCTCAACAAAACATATTCTGCTTAGTTGGCAAGAGTTGGAACTGATCATCGATATAATTGATTACTCCATCTGCATGTGTGCCAAAATTAGAAAGAATTATTATTATTAAAGCAGTTAGTTGGTAGAATCGTTAGCGTGTCGAACACAGTTCTAAGCGGCATTTCTTTTGGCTTTTCACATTTCTTAGTTCAAATTCCATTGAAGTCGGCTTTGCCTTTCATCCATTTGAGGTCCATAAAATAAGTACAAGTTGAATAAAATTGACTAGTCCCTTCCTCCAAAATTTCTGGTATTGGACCAAAATTAGAAATGGTTATT
>NW_026425469.1:0-256 GCF_001194135.2 Octopus bimaculoides
ATATATATATATCCGTGTGTGTATGAACCTGTTAAATATACACAGATATCTACTTACACGACTTGTTTTCGAGACAAAATGGACACATTTCAAAAGAAATGGCAGATTATTTATATCTGTCATTAGCATAAGTGGTACGCTGACACAGGAGCCGAGAGTTCCGTGTCGTTTGCTTAGTGCATTGGTAGGAAACATTAGACAGATGAGGTTCTCTGTAGCATTGTGTTTAATATACATACGTATACCCGAATACATA
>NW_026425470.1:0-767 GCF_001194135.2 Octopus bimaculoides
ATATATATATATATATATATGTATGTATGTATATCTACACACACACATGTATATAATGAATAAACTGTATTTCGACTTATTGTTCGAAAGTCAACTTGCTGGAAACATTAGCAGTTCGCTTACTTTTTCCTTCCTTCTATGTACACTTCTATGTAATATATACATTAGCTGAGATTGAAAATGTGAACCTCTACAAGTTTGTTTGACATGTTAGAAATGGCATCGAATTTTCCCTCGAACTGCACATTTTCACCTTAAGTAAAGAAATGGTTCGTATATAATCTTATTAGAATGCGGGAAATAACATCTGATATATTTTTGTTAATGCGGATACTGTAATATTAATAAACATATGAATTATTGCCGGTGTCGACAGGGAGAGAATATATCGGATCATTTGTTTTTCTGTATTGCTGGTTATTTCAGGACATAAAACATTCCCATAAATTGTTTTATATCGTGAAATTTTGAACCGCGTTATTGTAGGGATGGTCCTTCACGGGTTGTCCTTTTATGTGTGACTTCCTCAATGTTTTGAGAACATAAATTTTCGGTACATAAAGGCAAAATTTGCAAGAGTGGTGCGAGAAACGAAATTTCAATTAGACAGGATACAGAGACAATTCCCTTAATTCTGATTAGTCCTATTTGATTATGTATCAGCAATCTGACAGTTTCTATCTCACATCTTTAATGAGAAGAATAAAAAAAATAAAATATTCCATATTATTGAATTAATGAATTAATTACATTGAAAGCTAAGGTGT
>NW_026425470.1:1363-2209 GCF_001194135.2 Octopus bimaculoides
TATATATATATATATATATATATATATATATATATATATATGTATAGATATGTATAGATATATACATATATGTATGTACATATACGATATTTATATAGGCTACATAATATGTACGTGTATATCTATGTATATGTATATATATATATATATATACACACACACACATATAAGCACACGCACACACACTCACATATGTTTATGCTTATATAAACTTTAAATACGTCACACTTCGACACTCTAAACAAACACTTTAATTACCACTAATGAATGCATTAATTGCAATAACAAAATAAAATGTAACGAAATAAAATAAATTTAAACAAAAAAAATCAATAAATAAACAAACGAATCAATCAGACATGTCTGACGCCAGACATTCAATCATTCAATATTAATTCAGATCGATTGATCATGTTTTGTTTGCATTGGATTTCATGATTTAGAAGCGTTTATGGACGGTTTGCTTTAAGTTTTTATTTGTCTATATTTGTTGTTTGCCGTTGTTATTGTTGCTGTTGTTTGTGTGTTTGTTACTGCTGTTGTTGTTTGTGTTGTTATTTCAGTCGTACGTATAAAACTCATAATTTCAAATAATTTATTTTTGTATATTTGTTGATTGGATATGCTGCTCTTTGTGTGTTTGTTTGTTGTTGTTGGTGCTGTTGTAGTTTTATCGTAAGAATAAACCTCATATTTTCAAATCAAATCAAATCATGGAATATATGTGTGTATTATACGTGTATATAGGCATATATATAGTATATACATAGTATATACATACATACATATATAAACGTATATATGTATACATATATATATATACATATATATATATATACATATATA
>NW_026425471.1:0-284 GCF_001194135.2 Octopus bimaculoides
TAGTGTGCATGTATGTGTGCGTGTAAATATATATTCATACAAAGACATAATCTCATAAATGTGTATACACATGTGCGCATGCACACAGAGGAACAAAGAAAAACACAGACACAGACACACCCATGCACACGTATACACTGGCTCATACACAAATGCATATACACACAATGCAAGTAGTTATTGAGATAAAGAATATATGTGTCTGCATGTTTATATGCGTTTACATATATATATGTCCCAAAAACCAGTGAACCATGACAGACTAGCTCACAGACCAACCAAAA
>NW_026425472.1:0-224 GCF_001194135.2 Octopus bimaculoides
GATGAAAAGCGAAGTTGACCTTGGCGAACTTTGAACTCTCTCTCTCTCTGAAATGTACATAGATCTTGAAGTGACAATGACAGCGTACATTAAAAGTGTAAAAACTGGCAGAACGGATAAAAATGTACGCAAAGACAGAATAAAATTGATTGAAACTGGCCCCAGTACTTACCTGTAGTCAAGAATTAAGTCAGCTCTGATGAGATTTGAACTCAGAACAAAAA
>NW_026425473.1:0-666 GCF_001194135.2 Octopus bimaculoides
GTAGAAAAATATATCGGTGCAGTAACCATATATTAAAACAGTTCTCTCTTTTACATCAAAACTCTCCACTATAATTATTTACAATATCAATGAAATCGCTTTTACAAAATAAGTGAAGAATTAATGAATAGTGAAATCTATTATTAATATTATTATTGTTGTTGTTATGATTATTATTGTTCTTGCCGTGATTATTATTATCATTGTTGTTGTTGTTATTGTCATTGTTATTATTCTTTTCTAGGTGTTCTTGTTTGAGCTGTAGTAGCAGTAGGGAGATGAGAAGTGATTCCATCAAATGTTCTGTCATGTAAAACATATGGTACACATTCAGTCTGTTACTTACTGGTGAGAAATTTCATCCTTTATTGCTTAGGCTGTTCTTTGTTATTTTTGTTTTTTCCCCCCCCATATTTCTTTTTACCTTTTTATTGCTTTCTATTTTGTTTTTTTTTTCTTTTTTCAAAACTTTTTTGTTTTATAACTTCATTTTATTTGTTTCTTTCTTTTTAAAGACAAGTTGGTCTTGCTAAAAGGATTCAAGTTAAGTGCTTTGAAGAGGATGGAACAACAAAAATAGCAACATTAAAAACAAAACAAAAAAAAAACTACTACAATATTCATAATGATGATGATGATGATGATGATAATGATGATGTTGATAAT
>NW_026425474.1:0-306 GCF_001194135.2 Octopus bimaculoides
GAGAGAGAGAGAGAGAGAGAGCGAGAGAGGGAGAGAAAGAGAGAGAAGGGGGAGAGAAAAAGAGAGAGAGGGAAGAACGAGGATAGATATGAGGATAGATAAAATGTTAACGAAAGAAGTAGAGTGATACAGAGCGAGAGAGAGCGAGAGAGAGGTAGAGAGAGGTAGAGAGAGACGGGTGCATGGTGAGAGCGAGAGAGAAGGTGAGCTGTAGAGAGAGAAAGGGTGGAAGACAGACACAATGAAGAGAGAGAGAGAGAAATGTGTGATAGAGACATGATGGAAGAGAGAGAGATAGAAAGCGAG
>NW_026425475.1:0-558 GCF_001194135.2 Octopus bimaculoides
AGGTCGACTTTGCCTTTCATCTTTTCAGGGTTGATAAATTAAATACCAGTTGCGTACTGGATCGATTTAATCGACTGGCCCCCTCCCCCAAAAATTCGATCCTTGTGCCTAGAGTAGAAAAGAATATACGGATTCAAGTAATCCGGTGTTACTCATAAAAATCTCCTTTATATATCAGTCTTCAAAACAAACAACATATATTACGAAAGAAGAGAAAACGATAAAGAGTGTATAAAGTCATAAATGACAGAGAAATTGTTTGATAAAATTTTATTTAACAATAAAACAATACTAATGCCACGACAAATTGTTTCGTAACATAAAAACATGTAAATAATTTGTATTATTATATTTATTTGGCTGTGTGGTAAGTAGCTTGCTTACCAACCACATGGTTTTGAGTTCATTCCCACTGCGTGGTACCTTGGGCAAGTGTCTTTTACTATAGCCTTGGGCCGACCAAAGCCTTGTGAGTGGATTTGGTAGACGGAAAACTGAAAGATGCCCGTCGTATATATATATATATATATGGGTTTGTGTGTGTGTGTGTGTGTGTGT
>NW_026425476.1:0-350 GCF_001194135.2 Octopus bimaculoides
TATATATATATATATATATATATACACATTTATATATACATACATATATACATAGACACAAATATATATATATACATACATATATACACACACATACTTACATATATGTATATACATATATATATGTGTGTATATATATATATGTATATGTATTTATATATGCATGCATACGCCTGTACACATATATACATACAGTTACAAAAGATAGGGAGAGATAGACACAGTGGTTAAGTGAATGAGTGAGAGAGAAAAGGGGTGAGGCAGCGATCACGATGGTGAGAGGTTGAAAGGAACACTTTGAAACCACTTACAATACGAGTCCGATAAAATGTATTTTATTGCTTCCGTGT
>NW_026425477.1:0-209 GCF_001194135.2 Octopus bimaculoides
TATATATATATATATATGCTTGTATACATGTATGACATGTTTTGATGATTATTTTGTAAAACTCATTACACGCATGTAATTATTATTATTAATATATTCATTATTTGTATTAGTTTTAAATTATTAATTATTCATGTTTTGTGAATATTAATATTTATGTTAATGTTGTTGTTGTTGCTGTTCTTGTACTTATTGTTGTCAGTGTCGAC
>NW_026425478.1:0-351 GCF_001194135.2 Octopus bimaculoides
GTGTGTATGTTTGTATATGTGTGTTTGTCCCCCCAACATCGCTTGACAACAGATGCTGTGTGTGTTTATGTCCGCGTAACTTAGCGGTTCGGCAAAAGAGACCGATAGAATAAGTACTAGGCTTCTAAAGAATAAGTCCTGGGGTCGATTTGCTCGACTAAAAGGCGGTGCTCCAGAATGGCCACAGTCAAAAGACTGAAACAAGTAAAAGAGTAAAAGAGTAAAAGAGTATATATATATAAATTATATACACACACACACATATATGGGTATAGGACCTCACCGACAGTAAACAACATCTAATACGAAAGCAAATGAGTTCAATACGCAAACAACGAGAGAAACAAATGG
>NW_026425479.1:0-214 GCF_001194135.2 Octopus bimaculoides
TCCTGAATACTGAGCTGAACTGCCAGGATAGAATTGCAGCTATAAACTCTCTGGCAGTACTAGTTGTCCAGTATAGGCTTAATGTCATCAATTCAAATTTGAGTGAACTCCCAAAGTATGGACTTGAAAATCAGTAAACTACTGACATTAAACAGGATGCATCACACAAAATCAGGTGTCCATAGGCTCTATATCCAATGAAATGACTGTAGAA
>NW_026425480.1:0-508 GCF_001194135.2 Octopus bimaculoides
GATGTTTACCGCTGTAAGTCAAAATGTTCCAGGTGTCCACTTTACATGTTAATATTCCATGATCGATAGAATACTTATCATTCTCGCTGTATGAGTGATAGTTGGCAACGGATCGTTACATTGATGTTAACCATCGTCTGAACATATGAGATACAGAACGAATATGAAGACATGATTAGTATTAGCCGACATTAATGTTTTCATCCCCATTATGGCACGTAGTAGTCACAGAAGTAACAGTGCTGATATTTTTAACGGTGGTGTAGGTGGTATTGGTAGTAAATTGTGTTCCTTTTGTTTGTTTAATTGGTCAGGTTGTCAAAGCTGACCAAACCGGTCAGATGACATCTGAAAAATCATAAACCGCATTATAGCGTCATATAAAGGTCTTAGTTGTATAGTAAGAAAGAGGCGTATCGCTTACTTACACTAAGTATGTGCTTGTGTATTTCAGTGTCTATGTAAGTATGGCTATGTATGTATTTTCATGCGTGTGTGCATGATTTTA
>NW_026425481.1:0-730 GCF_001194135.2 Octopus bimaculoides
TCAGATCAGGTCGCTTGCTATGCAAGTACATCTCTGTAATATATATATATTTGTATATGTGTGTGTGTGTGTGTGTATAAACATACACACGCGCGCACGCACGCACGCGCACACACACACACACACACACACACACACACACACACGCACTTAATGTTTTCCCAGAATAGACAAAGGTTTAAGTGGAAAATGGGTCTCGTTGGTTTGAGTCGATGTCGAGTGGGTGACGCACTGGGATTGATCGCACATCCTCTACACCGGAAAAGGAAAGCATATTCATGGCATTTTACCAACATTCCTGGGTTATGAGGATATTTCCTCTGCACCAAGTGGCAAATGACTCTCGGAGAACTTACTGAGAATCTACTGTTTTAAGGGGTTGACACATGCGCACCCACAGACCCGTATATATATCTGTGTGTGGCTGTGGATGTGTACATACATACATACATACATACATACACATACACACACGCATAGCGTGGCTGTGCGTAAAAAGCTTGCTTCCCAACCACATAGTTCCAGGTTCAATCCCGCAGCATGGCACCTTGAGCCAAAAGTACTTTTTCGACCCAATATTTACATGCTATTATTTATAGATTCACACACACACATATATGCATATATATATATATATAACTTCAGATGAGTGGTACAACAAGGCACTTATAGGGCTTTATTTTGCTGGTAATTAATACATTTATATATATATATATATATATATATATAT
>NW_026425481.1:4817-5998 GCF_001194135.2 Octopus bimaculoides
TATACTTATATATAATATATATACTTACGTAAGGTATATACCTTACATACAGATATACAGTAACATATATACACCTGCCAACGGATATATCAATCATCAACTGAATGTGGTGTCAAGAATCCTGAAGACTGCAGAGGCACGCACCAATACACGAGTCTGAATACGCATGCGCGCAAATGATCAAGGCCATCAGACATTTTGACATTGTGTGATGAGCAGTAATATGCGTTTATGCCCGTGTTTAGTGATCTGCAGGCTTCTATGCGTGCCTCCGCATACACGTATGTACGCGTGTATGTATCTGTATGTGTGTGAGTATATTTTGTGCGTGCATGCGTGTGTGTGTGTGATTTACTATGCACGTGTCTATACATACATATGTATGCGTGTACGTAAGTATGTATTCGTGGTTTGTGTATTGTTAACTCTCTCTCTCTCTCTCTCTCTCTCTCTGTCTGACAAACTGGGAACGTGGTTGTGTGTGTATATATATATACATGCATACACAGACACACACATATATATTTATGTGTGTGTGTGCGTGTGTGTGTGTTTGTGAGTGTGTGTGTGTGTGTATATATATATATATATATGTGTGTGTGTGTGTGTGTGTATGTATATGTATGCATCCATACATCTACACACACAAACGCGCACACTCACACACAAAAGTATGAATGCAGACACATCCATACATAAAGACAAATTCGTATACATAGATATGTGAGAAAGAGAGAAAGAAAGAGAGAGAGAGAGAAAGAGTCAGAGAGAGAGAGAGTGTGTGCGTGCGTGTGCGTGCGTGTGCGCGTAAGACATCAGATAGTCCTGTTCTCCTGAACACATTTAAAGTGCAGCATATATATTTCTTTTCACTGTGTCAGCAGACTTCATTTGACTGTCTTCTAAGCAAAGTACTTGAAACCGTACGGCGAGAATATTAGTCACACACCAGCACAATCTTATATACACCCCACAAACTTACATACACGCCTTTATACACACGCGCACACTAACCTACTCTGTCTCAATGCCTCTCCTAATCTACCTCTCTCACACACACACGCATATATATTCGAACACTAACTCACACCTCTGAAGAATAATATATACATACATACATACATACATACATACATATATATATATATATATATATATATATATATATATATATATATATA
>NW_026425481.1:6173-9204 GCF_001194135.2 Octopus bimaculoides
TATATATATATATATATATATATATATATATATATATATATATGCATATATATATATGTATGTATACATACACGCAATTATGTACACACACTCGCGCACACGCATGCACGTTCATACGCACGCACACACATTCTCTTTTTTTTTTATTAAAGCTAAAGTCGTCTAAGAGGTTGATTCGCCACTCGAGATTCACAATACTGCGATCTTTAGGCGTGAAACTCGAGTGACGAGACAAATTCTCATTAAAAACAACTGAAATTAATTTTCTTCATTATAACTCGTTCTTGCAATATCATGATATAATCTGGTCGTAATCTTATATACATTCAGAAACAAATGTCTAACTACCTTCACTTTCACACTCCTCTCTAATAATCACTACTTTTACGTGGTTATAAGTTGTACATATAAATTCATTGAAAACGAATTTACTGAAACTGATTTTGTTTACAATGATTCTGTTCTTCTAGTGTCATGATACAATATGACTGCTTCAATATGGCTGAATCAAATGCCTAACTAGCTTATATTTTATGTTTTTGGTTTTTATTAGTAATACATATGTTATATAGTTGTGGATTCACACTATAATAATAAACGCCACGTGTACCACAACACGACTAGTGTAACCTAGCAATTGATAGTTCAGTGATGAAGGATCTTCCAACATCTAATTTAAACCGTGGCTTCAAGAGAAAGAAACAAAGAAAGAAAGAAGGAAAAAGAGAAAAGAGAGAGAGCGAAAGAGAGAGAGAGAGTGACAAAGACAGAGAGAAAGAGAAAGAAAGGCAGACAAACAGAGACAGAGAGTTAGATGAATCCTAGAGCGAAATTTGTTAACTAAAAACTAGAATATGTGAGGAATATGAAGGGGCTGGTGTTTCGGTAGCCAGAGTTACCGAAAAATCGAGCAGTTGCGAAGGCACGCAGCTAAGAATAAACTTAGTGCATAATTATTTCGTTTTGGAATAAATACTTTGTCGCCATCTGTCGACGCAAAAAGCATGGGAGAGTTGCAAAAGCTAGAAAACTTGAAAAGGGCAGCGACGAAGTGGTTCATCTGTTAGATTTAACTGCAACGCAACATATTGTTGTCGTTTCACGAACAGAAATTACAGTCGCTTTAACTCAATCAGTAGAAATCTTGTCACCAACAACAACAGTATCAACAGCAGTGGTTTTTGGTCCTAACACAAAAAAAACGATAAACTGAAAACTTTTTTTTATCTAATTATAAAACCATTGATATGAAATATTTTCTCGAACAAGGGCGAACAACAAAGATAAACCAACGGGCAGATGCTTAGCTCCAGTTTGGTGCCTTTTTACCACGACGCTGTGTTCAGCCTTTTGTCCACATTTTAATATATGCGAGTTAATTTGGAAAAATCTCACAATATTTATCAATAACTCCCGTGGTATCAATAACTCCGTGATGAAGAAATTCAAAGAGCTGCTGCCAAGGTAAATTCGGTTTATAGATACCAAGAAAGAGTACAAGAGCAGACAAGACAGGGTAGTTCAAAACCTCTACTGGCTACTATGTTGTAAGTATGGATATGAGGTTTGGTGCTTGGTACCAACATACACCAGAAAAGGTAATGGACGAAAAGGGGAAAACAAAAATCCTCTGGGACTTTGACTTTCAGACAGACAAGGTGTTAGAACGCCGAAGGCCGGATATAGTAACCTTTAGGAGGGACAAACAAGAGTACCTAATAATTGACGTAGCAGTGCCAGGAGATCAATATATCATCATGAAAGGAAGAGAAGAGGTTGATAAATATGGAGGCCTGAGAATTGAGATCGCTAAGATGTGGCAGCTACAAGAGTCAAACATAAAGGTTATCCCTATTGTCATCGGAGCATTGGGTTCGATACCACCCAACCTGAAAAAAAAAACATCTGAAAACCTTAGAAATACCCTACAATCTAGATGTATTGCGAAAGTCAGCATTACTTGGAACTGCACGCATCTTGCGTAAAGTTCTGTTTGTCTGAGGACCTTGTTGTGACTTGACAAACGGTACAAAACCTCCGGTAGACACATCTTCAATCAGCAACCTCACGATATTGTATACAGTGTGACGTCTATAATAATAATAATAATAATAATAATAATAATGGTTTCAAATTTTGCCACAAGGGCAGCAATTTTAGGGAAGGTGTTAAGTCGATTACATCCAGTGCTCAGCTGGTACTTATTTTATCGACCCCCGAAAGGATGAAAGGCAAAGTCGACCTCGGCGGAATTTGAACTACGGACGAAATGCTGCTAAGCGCTTCGCCTGGCAATGTTAATGATTCTGCCAGCTCACCACCTTAGACAAAAGTAAAGGTTAAAAGATGGCACCAATACATTCACTTCCACCAAAACAACCATCTCAACTACATCCACCACCACTACCACCACCACTACCACCACGAGAACAATCATCATCATCATCACTACTATTTTCAACAGCACCATAACATCTGTCACCATCACTACCACCACCACCACTGCAACCACCACCACTACGACCACCACAACAACCATCACCACAAATGTTGCTACTGTAACTGCAGTAACATGCACAGAGACTACTACTACTACTACTACTACTACTACTACTACTACTACTACTACTACTGCTGCTGCAACAACAGCACAATCTACAGAGACGACAACAAATACAGTTCCATATGCAACAATGGTAACAGCAACAAGAACAAGAACAACTTCATCTGGAACTTCGAAACTCAGGCATTCAGTTCCACTAAAGATGGTTGCTACAACAATTAGAAAAAAACAAAACAAAACAAAACAAAATAAAACAAAAGCAAATAATACAAATAATATCTCCCCCTCCCCCCTATTCTTCTTGAAAGACGTTTGGTGGAGTGGAGGGTTGCTTTTTTGGTTTTTGTTGGTAAAAAACATGGTTTCGGATTTTTGTTTGAGGAAATATCTTCATAAAAAAAGATACGAAACAGAAAAGCAGACAGAAGACTATGCACACACACACACACACACACACACACACACACA
>NW_026425481.1:9477-10681 GCF_001194135.2 Octopus bimaculoides
ACACACACACACACACACACACACACACACACACACACACACACACACACACATATGCACGCGCAAATAATACAACGAAGACACATACACACACGCATGTATACACTCATACGCACTCACACACACACACACATGCTCGCACGCTCACACACGCCAAATAGCTTGTGCATACACACAATACATCGAACACACATAAGCACACACACACATGCACACACACTCACACACACACAGACACGCGCCCACACACACAGACACACAAACACAGACACATACACACACACACAAACAGGCACATACACACACAGGGACACACACTGACGCACACGCGCACACACACACACATATACACACTCACGCAGAGGCATATACACACGCATATACACACACACACATACACACATTTACGCATACACACACATACGCATATACACACGCACACGCATATACACACGCACACGCATATACACACGCACACGCATACACACACACACACACGAGACCCTACGAAAGATCCCCCTTCAAGTCCATACTATCGAAATACAGAAAAGTCAACAAACCTTTTAGAAGAAATCAAAAACAAGTCACTGCTTTCAGATTAGACGTAAAATAAAACAAATGTTTTCGCTACGTCTTGCTTCCCACCAGACTCCAACCATGCCCCTCCCCTCGCCCCACTTCTAATATTTACCTTAGAAAGAAACAATGACAGCTTAACACGTTTACAATATTACAGGGGCAGTTTTTATAAGGCGGCGAGCTGGCAGAATCGTTAGCACGAAATGCTTAGCGGTATTTCGTCTGTCTTAATGTTCTGAGTTCAAATTCCGCTGAGGTCGACTTTGCTTTTCATTCTTTCGGGGGGGTCGATGAATTAAGTACCAGTTGCGTACTGGGGCCGATCTAATCGACTTAACCCCTTTGTTTGTCCCTTCTATGTTTAGCCCCTTGTGGGCAATAACGAAATAGGTATTTCGTCTGCTGTTACGTTCTGAGTTCAAATTCTGCCGAGGTCGACTTTGCCTTTCATCCTTTCGGGGTCGATTAAATAAGTACCAGTTACGTACTAGGGTCGATATAATCGACTTAATCCCTTTGTCTGTCCTTGTTTGTCCCCTTTATGTTTAACCCCTTGTGGGCAATAAAGAAATAAGAAACGTTAGCACGCCGGGCGAAATGCATAGCGGTATTTCGTCTGTCTTTG
>NW_026425481.1:10955-12577 GCF_001194135.2 Octopus bimaculoides
CGGGGTCGATAAACTAAGTACCAGTTACGCACTGGTGTCGATGTAATCGACTTAATCCGTTCGTCTGTTCTTGTTTGTTCTCTCTATGTTTAGCCCCTTGTGGGCAATAACGAAATAGGTATTTCGTCTGCTGTTACGTTCTGAGTTCAAATTCTGCCGAGGTCGACTTTGCCTTTCATCCTTTCGGGGTCGATTAAATAAGTACCAGTTACGTACTAGGGTCGATATAATCGACTTAATCCCTTTGTCTGTCCTTGTTTGTCCCCTTTATGTTTAACCCCTTGTGGGCAATAAAGAAATAAGAAACGTTAGCACGCCGGGCGAAATGCATAGCGGTATTTCGTCTGTCTTTGCGTTCTGAGTTCAAATTTCGGCGAGGTCTCCTGGGGCTAAATTACAGCATGCAATCAATGAAATCCATAATTTTCAAATTTTATCCTGCGATTTTGCTGTTGCAAAGGGCTAAAAAGGAAAACTTCCCAGAAACATTTGCGGTGGACAAAAGACGATCCAGAATCAGCATATTCTTTCGATGATGACAACTTTGCCTTTTAATCCCTTCTTCTTCTTCGTCGTCGTCGTCGGTGGTGATGGTGGTGGTTAAATAGGTACCAACTGGGCATTGGCGACGATGTAATCGACTAGTTACCCCTACTCCGCTTCTTAAGATGTCAGGCCTTGTGCCCCTGTAGTAGAAAGTATGCTGCGTGCTTTTGGCAATAATTCGTGAAATCTGCTACGAAAGAAACGGTTGAGCGAAACCTTGTAGGACACGAATTCCCATGAAAAACTTGTTTGAAAATAGGTTGTGTATGCGTGTGTTTGTGTGTGTGTGTAGGGTGTGTAGGGTGTGTGTGTGGATAAACCTATACACACAAACTTTAGGTGTGTGTTTATGTGTATAGGTGTGTGTGTGTGTGTGTGGATAAACTTGCACTCGATGAGCAGAGAGAGAGGGAGAAAGTAAGAGAGAGAGAGAGAAAGAGGAAAGAAAGAGGAAAGAAAGAAAGAAAGAAAGAGAGAGAGAGAGAAAGTATGAGAGAGAGAAAGAGAGAAAGTAGGGGAGCGAGAGAGAGTAAGAAAGAGAGAGAGTAAGAGAGAGAGAAAGAGAGTAGGGGAGCGAGAAAGAGAAAAATTAAGAAAGCAAGAGCGAGAGAGAGAAAGACAGAGAAAGAAAGAAAGAGAGAGAGGGGTGGAGAGAGTGACTTGAAACCCAGGTCAACAAAAACGTGTGAATTGTAAGCGGCACTTGAAAAGTCAAGTAGTTAAACCCACAAATGGAGAGAAATGTTATAGCAATTGAATGGGCACCGCTGACGGAATTCTACATCACAATTATTGCAAAACCGGAACCATTTCTTTCTTCTTTTGTTTTCGTTTTCCGTTTACGTTTTTTTTTTTTTTGGTTTTCCTTATTTTCTTTTGGTTTGTGAATGACAAACTTATGAAACCCAATCCAGCTTGTTATCTTATTTACAACGACACACTTTTGCTTCAACTGTACATCACAAACAATTTCTGTTTACACGTTCTTTTACTCTCTTATTCGTTCCAGTCATTTGACTGCGGCCATGCTGGAGCACCGCCTTTTAGTCGAACAAATCGTCCCGAGGACGTCTTCT
>NW_026425481.1:13280-13718 GCF_001194135.2 Octopus bimaculoides
AGTATGACAAACAAATAGGTGACATAACAAATCTGACGACCGTTTTCGCATCCGTTGTCAAACGCTGTCAATAAATAATTGCGAAAATAAAATTCTTCATCTTCATTTTATTTTCCCAATTATTTATAGACAGCGTTTGGCAACGGATGCAGAAACGGCCGTAAGATTTATTATGTCACCTACTTGCTATGTCATGCTTTGTATTAAAGAATGAGCTATAAATGTGGTCCAATCGATGTGTTTGTTAATCTGGGGTTTTCTCCATTTTCTGATTATTTGTATTTGTTCCTTGATAAACTTTTGTTTATCTCGTTGTTACCTGCACATAGTGTGTCTGTACATCAATACCCGGGGATAACGATAATACATACGGATATCTTATCCCTTATTCGATTATTACAACAGCTAACTCTGTTTACATTATATATATATATATAT
>NW_026425481.1:15032-16350 GCF_001194135.2 Octopus bimaculoides
TTTTCTCCTCTTAATGAGGAATATAGTTCAAATAATAAGCCTACAACGGCTGAAGTTCGATTTCCCCCACAGCACAGAACACATTAAAGACGGGAAACCTATATTGTGTTACTTCCTCTTAAGGAGGATACCAGTTCAAAAACAAATAACAATTCAGATCCCATCCCCGCTGGGGGGGGGGGCAACGATAAGCCTACAACGGCTTTAAAATGTTCAATTTTTAGCACACAATGATGCCAAAATGGCTTTACACAGACAATTACTTTCTCCCGTCACCGGGGAAAGGCACAAACAATGTCAACAGTTCAACAATTTAACAATTTTCGACAATTCGAAAATGTGGACAAAATGGTGAAACCGTATGGCATATTACCAGTGAATGTACGCCACCAGCTCAGCGGGAATATAAGAGACGTCATGGCAATATAGCAAGGATTGTCCATTGGACACTTTGCAACAAGTAAGGACTTGAGAGAGCAAAAAAGTGGAACGAACATAAACCCGAGAGCATCGTCGAAAATGATAATGCAAAGATCCTATGGGATTTTATGATTCAGTGCGACCATGAGACAGAGAATTGGAGACCAGACAAGGTATGCAACAAGGAAGAAAGAAAAGTCGATTGATATGACAGGTTAGCTTGGGAGGTTAAGCTGTTGTGGTAGCTGAAAAAGGTGGTAGTAGAACCAATAATTGTCGGAGCCCTGGGAACAGTGAGTAAAAATCTTGATAAGTACATGGAACAAGTAGGGGCTGCAATAATGGTGGAGCACTTGCAGGAAACAGCACTGTTTGGAACAGGTCGAATACTCCCGAAGGTGCTCGAAAAATAAGATGTGTTACCTTAGTTCACTGGTAGTGAACAGCTGGAACCGTAGTACATCTCCAGCGTTAGAAGCTGCGAAAAGACAATAAATAATAATGATAATAATAATAATAATAATGATAATGGTTTCAAATTTTGCCACAAGAGCAGCTTTTTGGGCGGGGAAGGAATTAGTCGATTACATCGACCTCAGTGTTCAACTGGTACTTATTTTATCGATCCCGAAAGGATGAACGGTAAAGTCGACCTCGGCGGAATTTGAACACAGAACGTAGCGACACACGAAATACTGCCAAGCATTTCGCCCAGCGTGCCAACGACTCTGCCAGCTCGCCGCCTAAATAATAATAATAATGATGATAGTATTATTATTATTATTATTATTAATAATAATAATAATAATAATAATAATAATAATAATAATAATAATAATAATAATAATGGGTGAGACTTGGAGTCAACTTGTACAAATGCAAAGCAAGTCAAACATAA
>NW_026425481.1:17080-19521 GCF_001194135.2 Octopus bimaculoides
AAATATTGATGTTTCTAAGTCTCTCTAAAGGAGACTACGGCAGCGGTACTGGATATTAATAGTTATCGTCAAGCCAACATGGCAGTCCCCAAAAAAGGACGAATGCTGCCGTTGGTTAGCTCCAAGAGGCCATCGCCTCTAGCTAGCTATGTGACACACGAACCTGTGTCCATTATAACCTTCGAACAGGGGAGGTCAGCCGCTTCCCCTTGTTGGTCTGGCATCTACAGACTAGTTTCGGGATATTAATAGTTATCGCCAAGCCAACATGGCAGTCCAAAAAATAGGACGAATGCTGCCATTGATTAGCTCCTTCGGTGAGTGTCTTCTACTGTAGGCTCGGACCGACCAAAGCCTTGTGAGTGAATTTGGTTGACGGGAATCAAAAAAAGCCCGTCGTATATATATATATATATATGTGTGCGTGTGTGTGTGTGTATTGATGCATGTGTGTATGTATTGATGCATGTGTGTATGTATTGATGCATGTGTGTCTGTGTGTCTGTGTTTGACACCACCATCACGGCTTGACAATCGGTGTTGGTGTGTTTACGTCCGCGTAAATTAGCGGTTCGGCAAAATAGACCGATAGAATAAATATCAGGCTTAAAAATAAGTCCCGGGGTGGATTAGTTCGACTAAAACCCTTCAAGTCGGCGCTCCAGCATAGCTGCAGTCACCTGACTGAAACAAGTAAAAGAATAAAAGAATCGAGCAAAAAATATTTGCATTCCCATCAGCAGCTGCCAAACGGATATCATCATGGTTTTGACACCTGAGATGTACCCTTCAATTCGGCGGTGTCCACAGTGTTAAAATTATAAATGCTGCCCGGGAATTCACCAGCTTATTACTACAAATAACAAAAGAGCAAACAAATAGCGGTAAGTTATAGCTACAAACTAGTATCTATAACAAAGAACTTATTTCAAAAACGACATTCAAACTGTACAACAAGCATAAACTACTAAATACTTTGCTTCTCAATCAACATCGCATCATGAATATGATATCACACTTAATAACGACGAGTGGAATAGTACATCTTGTAAACAACGTCCTTGAACCACGCGTGAGAGAAAGAAAAGAAGAGAAAGAGAGAGAAAGACAGACATCCAGACAGAGAGACGGAGGAAAGTGGAAAATAGAAATGAAATGATTAACTTGGCAATGGGCGTTATACCAGGATATGCTACAGGAGTCAGTAGGACGGACAGAGAGGCAAGCAGACAGGCAAACAGGCAATGAGGCATTCATGTTGTCAATCAGTCAGACATTCAGATAGACAGACGGACAGACAGACATACGTGCGCGTATATATATATATAAACTGCTAAATTTCTTTAATTAGTACATTTGAACTAAATCTGGTCCTGGGCCCTTCCAATTCGGCATTTTACTCATTACTCATTAATGCACTAGTTAGTCTTAGATCTGGTTACTTCTCACTCACTGCTTCTTTCCTCACTTACTTTAACCATACTGCATCTCCATTATAATTGACTGGTTTATCCCAAATATTACTGCAGAACTTTCTAGTTTCTACATTCGTTCTCCACTATTTATTTGGTGATAAAATCTCCTCCGGTCTATCTCAAATAATCTATTCTGTTGATACTGATCTATTCTTTTTTGATATCTGGAAAGCTTACCTGCTACTGCTATGATACGCTGTTTCAACTTCTCCATGACTATCCCAAATCGTTTCTCTTTGACTAAGTATCTTTTCTCAAAAGAAGATTTAAATCTTGTGTTTTCTTGGACAGTTTCCAGTCTTCTATTCAGTCTTCATTTTATTCTGTAATCTCCTTTTCCGCATTTGCTCTTTTCTAATCTTTCTTTGAGGAATACCTAATCTTCTAGTAACTACTACCTCTCCTGCATAGTGTGACCTATATTTTTAGCATCTGTCCTACTGATAACAGTCATGTCTAACAGCTTCTTTCTGTTAGTACCTTTTAATGCTAGAAATCATTTTCTTTCTTCTTTACTCATTGCGTCCTGCAACTCATCTAAAATCTTCTGATCTTCCTCGCTTAAGTCGCTGGTGTCAGTTGTCCCTTTTTGATCGGTAGTGTTATTATCATTCTTACTTTTAAGTTCTTTGGTTTGAACTGCATCTTCTATGTTGCTGTTTGGCTTTTCTACTGCCTGGTCATTTTTTTCTAGTTCTCTTGTAATTTCTTTCACCTCTAGTGCTGTCATCCACTTTCTTCTCCTAATAGCATTATTTATTATTATTATTATTATTATTATTGTTATTATTATTATTATTATTATTTATCAATTTATGATTATCATCTGCTTTCTGAATGAACATCTCTTTTTTTTTAGGGGGGAGGGGGCGAGTTTACCTACATATGTTGATGTACATCAAGAAGAAGTTTGCAGAAGGATTTTTAATTGCTTTTTCTTTCCTTTCTTCCCCTGAAAAAACATAA
>NW_026425481.1:22017-25030 GCF_001194135.2 Octopus bimaculoides
AGCATCGGTTGTCAAGCGATGTTGGCGGGACAAACACATACACACATACATATATATATATATATACATATATACGACGGGCTTCTTTCAGTTTCCGTCTACCAAATCCACTCACAAGGCCTTGGTCGGCCCGAGGCTATAGTAGAAGACACTTGCCCAAGATGCCACGCAGTGGGACTGAACCCGGGATCATGTGGTTGGTAAGCAAGCTACTTACCACACAGCCACTCCTACGCTTCTTAACTTCTCTGAAATATTTATGATTTGACATCCAAATTTTCGTCACATCAATTGCGACCTGGTCACTGACATGATTCCAACCATTATTTCATAAATTAAATGTAGAGGAAAAAATATTTATTGTCATTGATTCTTCTTACTATGCGACTCGAAATTTTGGAGAAAGGAGCAAGTTAATTGATAACATTGACCCTTGTGTATTGTAGAAGTACAACCAATTTGCTGCACATAACAAATTGAACATCTTTCATGGACCTCGCCTTGTGGACCCCATTCCCCCAGGGTCACGTGAACCCCTGTTGAGAACTACGTTGGCTCCTCAACCAGATTAACGAAGTTCTTTTTGATACGAGGTCAAGGACAAAAATCTTTTATACAACATTGTACACTGTAACAAACAGACAATACTACATAAGAACCATTTTCAATATACGAACTTATTTCAAAGATTAATTAAACGCTTAAGCCCACTTAATTCGCTTCACAAATCCTACATCTAATGCGGCACGACACCCCTTCATTTTCTTCCTGTTTTTTCTTCTATTTCTTTTCGTGTGATCTTATATGAAATTTCGGATGTAATTGCTCTGTAAGGGATTTGATCTGGGGTCGTGTTTTGGAACTAAAACAACCGAAGTGTGGAAGATACACGCTTTTTTTCCTTTCTAATTTAGGCGCAGGTGTGGCTGTGTGGTAAGAGGTTTGCTTTCCAACCACAAGGTTCCGGGTTCAGTCCCATTGCGTGGCACCTTGGACAAGTGTCTTCTGCTATAGCCCCAGACTGACCGAAGTCTTGTGAGTGGATTTGGTAGACGGAAATTGAAAGAAGCCCGCCATACACACACACACACACACACACATATATATATATATCAAAAGGATGTGTTATAATATTATTCCACAGCCATACCAACAATCTACCTCCACAACCGCTTGATAATCGGTGTTGGTGTGTTTATGTCCTCGTAACTTAACGATTCGGCAAAAGAGACTAATGGAATAAATACCAGGCTTTACAAAAAATAAATTCTGGGGTTGATAGGTTCAACTGAAAGTGGAGTCCTACTATGGGCGCAGTCTAATGACTGAAACAAACAAAAGGTATTTTACGTACAAGTGCCCGAAATTTTGGAGAGAGAAAGGGCTAGTTGACTGCATTGACCTCAATACGGAACTTGTACAATTTTATCGATCTCGAAAGCGATAAAAAAGAAACAGAGTCGACCTTGGCGGAATTTGAACTCAGAATATAAGGCAGGAAGAAATGCGTGCAATGCATTTTGTCCGGAATGCTAAGGATTCTGCCAACTCGCCGTCTTGAAATCGAAGACACGTATCAACCGCACATACACACAATTTTAAACTTTTATTATGTGGTGTCGAAATTCTCATCGCATTAACTGCAACCTGGTCACTGACACGGTTTCACTGCAATGATGAATGCTAAAGAACTGTTAACAGTGTTTGCGTGTTTTTTTATTGTCTAATACACATCACCCTCGCTGTAATTGTTATGTGAAATATTTCATGCTGTCAGCTGATTATTTCCTACCCAATTGTCCTTTGTCTATAAAGTTACGATGGCTCCGCTCCTTCTGCAATGTTGGAGTTGTGCATCCGACGTTTCAGCCATGAAGTTGACAGCTTTCGTGCTTCCTTTGAAATTTCTGCTTTATTAGTTCTCTGATCTTCTCTGGTTTGTGAGCAGTTTCGTGTTGATGAAAGAATTCGTAATAATTTTAAAACCCGGCATCGACTATTTTATCAATTATAAAGTTTTTTCGTGATCTTCTGATTCCTACAGTAAATTGCATCGTTATGATAATGAGACCGAGGTCTTGAAATGTTAATAGATTCATGGATTTAGAAGGATATGTACGAAATCCTTAATAAAAAGCGTCAATCTCGAACACAGTCGTTGTTTTTAAAATACGATAAACGTACATAAACACACATATACACAATTCATGATGTGGTGCTTAGGCACCAGATCATAAATACCCAGATATTACAGCTCAATATAGTACATCTTATTAAAAAATTTCATAAGCCAAATACATAACTTTTATAATGTTGCATACACTGCAGAATAGGCTATAACAGATGAGCAGAGCAAACACACAGATGAAAAAAAATAACAAGAAACAATATCACTGATGCATTAAATATTCATTTCACTTACAGCTGTTTCAGTAAGGGTTATGTAATATTTACAACATCGATTACAACTGAATAATCATAATTACGCACAATTTTCTTCAATAGGCACAACGTCTGAAATTTTGGGGGAGGGGGGTTGTAGATTACGTCGACTCCAGTACTCAACTGGTACTAATTTAATCGACCCTGAAAGGATGACAGGCAAACTCGACCCCGGAGGATTTTGAACTCAGAACACAAAGCCGGATGAAATGTTGCTGAGCATTTCGTTCGGTGTGCTAACGATTCCGCCAGCTTCAGGGAATACTCTGAATATGATATTTTCTTTGAAGATGTGATTCTTACGTACCATATAACTATCGTTATATATGATGAAAATCAGCTCTCTATATTAGTCCGTGTAATGTTACATTAAAGTTAAAGTTCCTGAAATAGAGAAATGCACGCACACACGTGTGTGTGTGTATACATATATATACGACGAGCTTCCTTCAATTTCCGCCTGCCAAACCAACTCATAAGACATTGGTTGGCCCGAAGCTATAGTAGAAGACAGTTAGCCAAGATGCTACGCAGTGGTTGGGAAGCAAGCATTTTACGACGCAGCTGTATA
>NW_026425481.1:25187-25710 GCF_001194135.2 Octopus bimaculoides
TATATATATATATATATATATATGTATATACTTACATATATATATATACATACACTTATATATATATATATATATATTACACATTTTTGTATATACCGTATACACACACGCCCGCATATATCCATGAACATACGGACATTTATCTTCAATAGAGAAACTGATAACCGTTAGTCTAACCCCTCTCTGTCTGTCTTCCTTTTATCCTTTATCTATGGCCATGTGCTTAAAGAAAGGATTTAATGTTGCTTTGCCTGTTGATTGTTTTATGACCCCCAAGACATTTGAAATCTGGCTAAACATTGCTATAGCTTCATTCTCTTATTTGTTGCCGAAACGAACGAGAATGTCAATCCACATTACTTCAATATCTTGATATTCTTTTTTCTCCGAACCAAATTTTGAATCTCAATTCACCTGAAGAAAACAGTTTTTTCTTTTAACGGTATAGTCGAATTATTCATTAATAAAAACAAGTTTGAAACAACTGTAGTGAACGTTAAGCCATATATGGTCTTTATATATA
>NW_026425481.1:28881-31329 GCF_001194135.2 Octopus bimaculoides
TATCTCTTAAAAACAAATTGGAAAAAAAAAAGACAAAAAAGTGGGGAGAGAGAGAGAGAGAGAGAGAGAGAGGAAAACCCCTCGAAACCGAGGTGAGATTTAAAGAAAAAAAAAACTAGTAGAAATAAAAATTGCAAACACAAGAGAAAAATAATAAAAAATTTGAAATAAAATTATTGGTTAATTGGTGGGTGACGTCTTCGACACACGTGTTCTGTAGCAGAGATCAGCTCCAGGGAGTCAGTTGATAAATTCCATATCCCATACACTTGGACCGTGTATCTCTTGGTTATTGTATATCAGTGTTATATCATTATCACGCACACACGCGTATATATTTATGCATATACACACGCAATATTTACATATGATATATACACATACTCTATATGTATACATACGTATATCGTACTGTTAACTGTACGCTTATTGGTACATATATACGTACACTCATACGCGCACACACACATATATATATGTAATGTTTGTATATATATATATATATATATATATATATATATATATATATATATATGTGTGTGTGTGTGTGTGTGTGTGTGTGCATGTATATATGTGCAGTTGTATATATGAACATTTGTAAATTCATGTGTTGTATGACTGTAAAATAAGCTGGCCTCCATGTTGCTCTCGTAGTGTGCCATGAAATCACGTGACAAATTTGGGGCGGGTTTCCTCACAGAGGTTTGTTCATTCAATTTGATTTTTAAAAAATAATAATAATAACAAAACAAGACTCATATCCATGATTTGGTCAGGGAAGATTGAATTGAAAAAAGGATAATATATATATATATCTATACATACATACATATATGTGTGTGTGTGTGTGTATATACATGTATATATATATTTTTATATATGTATAGAGTCATACATATATATGCAGGTATGTATGTATATATGTATATGGGGATATCACACGGGTATCATTAAATGCCGTTTATTATCATTGTCGCCGGATAGCAATTGTCTGATACTTTTTTCATTTGCATATTGTTTGTCTGCATTTGTATATGTACGTGTATATGCGCATGTGTGTCTGTGTGTGTGAGTGTGTGTGTATTATGTTTGTATGAGTGTGTTATTGTATGAAAAAAGACAAATGGTGACCATCGGGATCCCTAAGGTATTCGATTTCAAAGATTAAAAAGTTGAATTAGCGATAAGAAGAAAGTTTATTGTCATTTTTATGTTTCTATTGTTGACGTCTTAATTTCTGCTTTACATATTTATCTTTCTAGTCTAGAACTTCCCAAATTTCGACGTTAGACTCCCTGAAGTTCATGCTCTAAGCCCCAAGCTTTGTAACCAAGCTCCCCTTTCTAATTTAGGCCCAATCCCTGTTTTTCTCATTTGAACCTTTTACTTTTCTAATGCTGACTTCCCTAGCTGTTTCATCTCGTCCTATAATTCTTTCTATGTGTTTATCAACAAAACCCCAAACTCTCTCTTAGTTCCTCCTTATTTTGTCCCTAGCTCTCTAATTTGCCTTACACTCTTTTCGAATCCTGATCAGCCCCTAACTTTTTAACATGGACCTCCCTAATTCTTTATTTCAAACTCCTAATGATTCAAATCCAAACTTCACAAATCTTCTAATTTAGACACGTATAATCCCTGAGACCCCTAACCCTTAGAATCTCGGATATCCTATAACCTTGCTAATCTTCTAGTCTACATCTTTTTCTAATCTGTAGTCCCTATTTCTAATTGAAATCTGAAATCGTTGTGAAGAAAACTAATTTTGTTTCACCTGAATGGTTTCGTTTGTTCTTTGGTTTATTAAACATTCCTATAGGCTAATATGGTATGGTGCCTCATTTTAGACGTCTCTGAGTATTCTGCTAGATATGACTGCTTGAAAAAGACAAGCACCAAAGTGCAAATAGGATATTTGAGAGAGAGCTGAAACGTGCAAATAGGATATTAAAGAGAGAGCTAGAACGACGCAAGCTGTCTTTTTTTTTTTAGAGACCTATCTAAGGTTCTTAAGATCGAGTTTGGAACAGTACAATTACTGCTGGCACTGTACCACAGAAATATAGGCTCTTTGTGTTCAGAGTCAAGGACATCGAATACAAAAGTGGTTAATATTATCAAATGGTATTAGTAATAAAAACCTAATATTACTAAATACTAAAGATCAATAAAATAAAACTACTAAAATAAACGGGATGAAAGAAAATAATTAATTTACGAGGGCTAAAGGAAGAGGAGGAGAATAAGGTGAAAGTCAGAAAGATGGGAAATTGGGAGGATGAAAGAGAGACAGAAAGTTAATTCACAGAATAATGTCGTTGTGGGATGTATGTGTTTATTAATGTTTTGATTGATGGTCTTTATGGAAAAGGCACTAAATTTGAAAGTATTCACATGAATTAAAAAAAAAAACTGAGATGAATTTATGCATGTATATATGCATGTATG
>NW_026425481.1:36586-37995 GCF_001194135.2 Octopus bimaculoides
GATAAGAAATATTTACTTTGCAATCGCTGTGACATGGGATTCTGTCCTTCTTGCAGTAGGTTTTCGCCTGGGTCCCGTCCTTCATCATTCTTATGATTCGAGCCACGAACAACTTTTGTTGGATTGTTGTAGTCCGACCCTGCATGGTTTTCGACGCCTACTTTCCCTGCCTGGTCGTTGTATAATGGAGATACGGTGGTGGTGGTGGTGGTTGGCGCTGCAGTCGTAGTAGTGGTAGTGGTGGTGGTGGTGGTGGTCACTGTCGCATTTGTTGGCCGCGGGGTTTTATCTGAAGTTCGTTGTTGGAATGATGATGATGGCGATGATGTTGATAATGGCCGCCATGGGAAGAAAAAAGACAAACAAAAGAAATGCATAAGTAACCAATAGACGCTTGATAAAATTCGTAGTAGTAGTAGCAGCAGCTATAGGGGTGGTGGCTGTGATAGTATAGTGGTTGTAATAGTAATGGTATTAGTATTATTATTCGTTGTTGCATTATTAGTGGTGATGGGGCTGCAGTAGTGATCATTGTAGTAGTAGTGGTAATTATTGTAGTAATGGTAGTAATAGCAGTAGTATTAGTGGTGGTAGTGTTTTTAGTAGTGGTAGCTGTTGTAGTAGTAGGTGGTGGGGATGTAGTAGTATTTGAGGTGGTGATGGTGGTGTTAGTGTCTGAGGAACTAAGTAGTTGTGTTGGTGGTGGTGGTGGTATATATTCTGTGCTCAACAAAGCAATACAACTTCCATTGCACGCAGTCACCACTCAATACTAAAACACACGGAACACCCAACAGTAACAACACATGCGTCAAACAACTACCAGCCGACACTAAAACACGGTACACATTTCAAAACCACATGTTTCGTGTGGAGCGGGACGAGGTAATAGTAATGAAGGTTTCTAGAAATAGCACACGGACAAAAAGTTGATAAAAGGGTAGATCCGATTAAGATGGTGTGTATATAAGGTAGGGTGACTCATGGATTTATAAACGGATTTACTAATGGTTTTACTTACCGTATTCACATATATAGGAGTACTTGTAGAATATGTGCTTGCAGGGATAATCGTGCCAAACCCCATGATCTCTAAAGCGCAACACGGCACAATCTTCGAGCATACCAAAACAGCAGCCATGTTGATCACCTGCCCAATTATTCCAGGTCAAATGGCCACCTGAAAGTCACGCGATAAGACTAATCAATGTTAAATAAAAATAACAAATAGACCAACGGTCATTGCTGACCGCCTTTGTAACATAATTTAAAGCTTGAGATTTGAATTTTGCGCATGTGTGTATGCATTGCATGCATACTCGCACGTGTACTTGTGTGGGGCGGTGTGATGTGGTGTGTGTGTGTCTGTGTATGTATATATATATATATATATATATATATATATATAT
>NW_026425481.1:38674-39417 GCF_001194135.2 Octopus bimaculoides
ATCCCGACCCTATTTCTGGCCACCACACCAACGCCAGCAACAAGCAACAACAAAAACCTTCTTATCTTTCCCGACTCAAAAAAATAAGGACGGCAACGATGCTGTTGATGACAATACACATTGTTCTGAGCAACGACTGCCATCCGCGTCTCAGAACTGTTCTATCTTCCTTGTTTTGAGCGATACTAATATGGCGTTTTCTACATTTTGCTCTCTGTGTCTGAGTGTCTGTCAGCCTCCCCCTCCACCTACTCTCTCTCTCTCTCTCTCTCTCTCTCTCTCTCTGACTCAGCATAAACAATACACGCAGTATTTCAATAGTGGTTGGAACGTGATTCTACATATTTACATATGCGTCCTCACACCTATACCTGTATGTATGAATACTTGTAAAGTCATATACACACACAGTTATGTCTCTCTCTCTGTGAGGACGCATAGCCTAGTGGTTAGCGTGTTGCTCCGACGATCGTTAGATCGTGGTTTCAATTCCTTGACCGGGTGCTGCCTTGTGTTCTTGAGCAAAACACCTGGCTCTACGATCACTTCGACACCTGACGCGTGGTATATTGTTCCGTAAAGGTAAGGTCAGCAAAAAAAGTTCTCCAGGTGGTGAGAGATAAATATTATTTAATAAAGAGTGTATATTTTTATGAGCATGAAACTATTAGTAGCTCATAGAAATGTATACTATGTTTATTAAATTATCTACATGCATATATATATATATATATATATATATA
>NW_026425481.1:41031-42147 GCF_001194135.2 Octopus bimaculoides
TATATATATATATATGTATATATATATATATGTATATATGTATATATATATATATGTATATATATATGTATGTATATATATATATGTAAATATATATGTATATATATATATGTGTGAGTGTGTGTATGTATATACACATACACAACGGGCTCCTTTCAGTTTCCGTCTATCAAATCCACTGAGAATGTTTTGACCGGCCGGAACAATAACTGAAGTTACTTGCCGAAGGTGCCACACAGCGGGACTGAACTCGGAACCATGTGGTCGGGAAGCAAACTTCTTACCGCACAAACACACCTGCGCCTATTTATTAATTGAATTAATTAATTAATTTATTTATTTTCTATCAGCTTTCCTTTCAAAATCGATGTTTCATTTCGTCTATTAAACATTTATTATCAGACTATGCTTCCTATCGTCTGAAGACGCCCTTATGTTCTATGGTATTTGATATACCTGTATTTGTCTATGTTGTTCTGATACATATCACTGGCTCATTTTTGTCCACTCACATACACACACACACACATCTATATTTAGACACATGCATACGTGTGTGTGTGTGTGTGTGTATATGTTTCTGTGAGAGCATGTAGGTTTAGCTTGGACATGACTTTCTGTTGAACTTTTTTTTCTCTGCAAACTTAAAACATCACAATCAGTTATTTGAATAAGACGGAATTTATAGTAAAAATAAGTTTGGTTCAATGAGAAACCTGTTCTGCGAGACATTCACGGAGCTACGTGACAGAACAGATAGAAAAATAAGGAAATGAAAGACAGATGGCATTGCCATGGGATGGCATGAGAGGCTTGCTGCTGCTGTTTTATGTTTTAATACCAGGTCAGCCACAATGTGGCACCAGTGACAATCGAGTCTTTAATTTTAGCGATACATGAACGCAATCATGGCTGTGTAGCTAAAAGGCTTCCTTCCCTAACAAGTGGTCTTTGGTTTAGCCCTACTTCCAGTATACGATGATGATGATGATCATCTCGTAGCCTCGGGTCGACCAAATACTTGTGAGTGGATTTGGTTGACTGAAACTGAAAGAAGCCCGTCTTTAAATAAATAAATAATACATATATATATATATATATATATATATATATATA
>NW_026425481.1:43236-43957 GCF_001194135.2 Octopus bimaculoides
CACCACCACCACCACCGTCGTTGTTGTCATAGTCATCATGAAAGGAAAATATCTTTGTGTCTGACGATCAACATTTCTGGACCGCTGACAATCCATCCGTTCCTTGAATCTGTGCTACAACCGGATGTCTAATGCCATGGATATTTCTTGTCACGTGTCGTCATTATAATGTGAAGTTGATGCTGCTGCTGCTGCTGTTGTTGTTGTAGTTGTTGTTGTTGCTGTTAATGTTCTTCGCTTGTTTGTCGTTTCCATTCACGTGGAATTTAATTCTGCCGTCAATGAAATAAAGATTAACAATGAAAATTAGACAGCTCACCCCCGGGACTGTTGAAATTACCACCACTACTACCACCAATAACAACAACAACAACAACAACAACGATAACAACACCAGGACCGGCAGCAGTATCGCCACCACCAACAACAACAACAATAACAAAATCGAGGTGGTCGTGGATGGAAAGCATAGGCATTCTGGATCAGGGCTGGAGCGGTAATCAACAGGCATGACGTATCAGGTCATCCCATAAGTTCTGTCCGATTTTACTTTTTTTTTTTAAATTGAATGAAATTTAATAGTATTTTAGAATGTCTAATGGAATTAAAAATTATTCTTATGCATTTGTGTACATTTAAACTAATTAAATATTATTTTACAGAATAATAGAATTAAAATTTCTTTGATTAAAACCTTTTCTAACATGGAAGTATCCAAAGA
>NW_026425481.1:44652-46985 GCF_001194135.2 Octopus bimaculoides
ATCAGGACAATGTGCGACCCCACACTGCAAAGATCACATCACAGAAGATCGAAGAGCTTGGTTGGGAAAAAATTCGTCATCCACCTTATTCTCCCGACCTTGCTCCTTCAGACTACCATTTGTTTCGTAGTTTACAGAATCATTGGGGGGACATAACTTTCGCAAGCCAGGAGGAGGTTGAAACTGACATTTCAGAGTTCTTCGTTTTGAAACCAAATGAGTTTTACATTGATGGGATTAAAAAGCTCGTAAATAGATGGAAGGAAGTCATAGATAATCGGGGAAATTACATTGATGATTAAATTTCAATTAAATATAACATTTGATCACTTGTTTTCATTATATTCAAAATTCGGACAGAACTTATGGGATGACCTGATATATACGTATACACCCACACCCATACATTAACATGCATAGGATAATATATACACACATGCACTCACACACACATGCACACACACAGCAACACATATATAGAGACACACCAAGAGGCACAGTGTGTGTGTGTGCGTTTCACACACAATCGCGCGCGCGCTATCTGCTGCCTTGCTTCAGTTTACCATTAAGCGGAAGTGATGACGTAACTACTTCATGGTGTCATTCTTTTTTACACTTTCTAACTAATTACAGCCGGAAGAGAAGCGAACGGTAGCAAGGCAGCAGCAGCAACATATATTATTATTATTATTGTTGTTGTTGTTGTTCTTGTTGTTATTATCATCATTATTATTACTACTACTAAGAGTAGTAGTAATAGTAGCTGTAGTAGCAGTAGTTGAGAATGAGTAGAAGCGGCATTGTTGTTGTTTTTGTTGTTGTTGTTGTTGTTGGTGGTAGTGGTGGTGGTGGGGTTGGTAACGGAGGATGCTATTGTCATCGTTCTATTGTATTTTTCTTTTTTTAATCCGTTTGAAAAGAGCCATCTAATTGTTCTGCTTGCGGGAATTTAACTTTGGATGAAAAGGGGGAGGGGGAGGGGGGAAGAGGAGGAGGAGGAGGAGAGAGGGAAGGAGAGAATTGAATCAGAGGCAGGAAAGGTGGAATGTTAAGAATCTGGTGTTTAACAAATGTTTCTGTGCTGATACTAACTTTGGGCGTTGTTTCTACAGAACTGCATATATATATATATATATATATATAATTTTAAAAAACACGAAACAACACACGAAAAAAACAACAACGCGAGTACGTGGTACATGCAGAGTATTAATAAAACGCTCAGCGAAGGAAAGAAAGGGTGTTTTATGTTTCGAGCAAAGCTCTTCTTCCGAAACAGCAGACAGAGGAAAGTTCAAGAGAAAAAGAAAGACGGAGGAAGAAAATCGCCAACAATCCACAGAATCAGTTGAGTGATCGTGGTAAAACGTAGTTTGTTAGTCTCTAGCGCACACACGGCTTGTATAGAAGACACAGATGACTCGATAATTCATCAATAAATTTATTAATCAATGCATCAAATGCAGTTCGTACCCTATCGAGATTAGACAGAGAATTGTTTATTAAATGTTTCTGATAAAGTTTTATCAACCTTTTCTTTTAACTGCTAAACTTGAAAGGTTCATTATTTAGCACTGGCTCAAGGTTCTGAAAGAGGTGAGGTGATTGTTGAACTTTACTTTAAATCGTCTTTCGGTGATACTGATATAAGAGTTTCTAGCTGATGTTGTGGTCTAACTTCTGAGCCGTTTTCAAGAGTCTTTGATTTGCAAACATATATGTTTAAATATTGATATAAGCTTTTCGTAGGGTTACCCAATCAGAACTGATCTGGAGCTAAACAACAACAACAACAACTACTACTACTACTACTACTACTACTACTACTACTACTACTACTACTACTGCTGCTGCTGCTGCTGCTGCTGCTGCTGAATCACTGGTGCCTTTAGTGGAGTGGAGGCTACTCTGACGCAAACGTTTGGATTAAATCTCTTAATTTTTGACTGATAGACCTCTGATACACCTGTATTGAGTACCAGCGCCATTACCATCCCGATCTTGGCTGTCTTAATTGCAACGAGCCCCAAACGCTTTCGGACCACATTCATGGGTTTTCTTTTTCAGTCATTCGTTTTTCTTTTTTTTTTCTTTCTTTTTCGACTGACCTGAGATTCAAAGCTGTAATTTCATGGCAACATTCTGAGAAGGGGCACCAGTAAAATTGACGGGCAATGTCCCTCCACAACAACAAAAAAAGCACTCAACACAGACTGTAGCAGAGTGGGGTGGAAAGAGAAACGGAAGTAGTAACGACATTGAAAATTTTGGGAACATGTAACAGATTGCATTACTTCCCTCCCCTCCACACACACCTTTTTTTTCGCTGTTTT
>NW_026425481.1:47926-48274 GCF_001194135.2 Octopus bimaculoides
TATATATATATATATATATATATATATATATATATATATATATATATGTGTGTGTGTGTGTGTGTATGTATGTATGTATGTATGTATGTATGTGTACACAGACACTCAACATAAGAAAGTAGAACACTAAATAGGCGAAGAGAGAAAGCAAAAGAGAAAATGTTGGTATATATATGTATGTGTGTGTGTGTGTGTGTGTGTGAAATCAAAGAGAGAGATAGAGAAGAGAAACAGACAGACAGATACAATTGCCCCAGTACTCTGATCGTGTACTGAATGTAAAGAGGAGGTGTTTTTCAGAAGTGGAATGGAGGATGTAAAGAATAGCAAAAAAAAAAAAAAAAAAAA
>NW_026425481.1:49523-50130 GCF_001194135.2 Octopus bimaculoides
GTTGTCATGGTACCAAGTTGCAAACGCCACGCTGTCTGTTGATTGGCTAAAATTACCCAAATTTCCCGACTTTAATTCCAAATAACATCAGATTCTTTAATTTACGAGATAAAGTAATTGGTTGATCGCAATCAAAATTCAGAGTTGCATCGATCTGAGCAAAATTAAAGGGGGCTTATTTTGCGAATGAAACTGACTAGATCCCTTTTATCTTCTACTTGTTTCAGCTGTTAGACTGCGGTCATGCTGGGGCAATGCCTTGAAGAATTTTAATCGAACAAATCGACCCCCAACACTTTTGCTTTTTAAATCTGGCACTTATTCTTACCGGTCCTTTTAACCGAACCTCAGGGACGTCAACACACCGACGCCGGTTGTCAAGCGGTGTAGGCGGAGACAAACAAACACAGACACACAGAGCAAAGATGTGTGTGTGTGTAACAACAAAGATATTAAATACCGAGATAGGTTTTGGCCGGGGCCATGAAAATCAAATAAAATAAACAACATTTGAATGATGAAAAGGTTCGGGGAGAAAACTGTGAGAAACAATTATTTCTAAATAGAGCACACGTGTATGTGGGTGTCTCTCTCTCTCTCTCTCTCT
>NW_026425481.1:50697-54162 GCF_001194135.2 Octopus bimaculoides
ATCCCTTTGTCTGTCCTTGTTTGTCCCCTTTATGTTTAGCCCCTTGTGGGTAATAAAAAAATAAGAAACGTTAGCACGTCGGGCAAAATGCTTAGCGGTATTTCGTCTGCCGTTACGTTCTGAGTTCAAATTCCGCCTAGGTCGACTTTGCCTTAAGTACCAGTTACGCACTGGCGTCGATGTAATCGACTTAATCCCTTTGTCAGTCCTGGTTTGTCCCCTCTATGTTTAGTCCCTTGTGGGCAATAAAGAAATAAGAATTGTTAGCACGTCGAGCAAAATGCTTAAAGATATTTCGTCCATGTTTACGTTCTGAGTTGAATTTACGCCGTTGTCGACTTCGCTTTTCATCCTTTTGTGTTCCATAAAATAAGTCCCAGTTGAGCACTGGGGTCGATGTAATCGACTTAACCCATCTCCAGATATTGCTGGTCTTGTGTCAAAATCTGACATCAATATCTATATTCGTGTTACTGTACGTGTCATGTTCGTCTGTTGGGGTAACGGAAATCATTTAATCATCCTTAACGATGACTGCAGGATTGTGCAGGGACTTAATTGAAAGTGAAGAAGAGTTGTGAGCCGTCAGCTTCACGCTCTCGTCCACGATCATCCTCAATGACCAGATCAAGACGATTGGTGATGGAGACGACTGCGGTGGATGACCAAGATGCCTTGTTTCATCTTGCTCTCAGCATCCCACAATGCATTGCTGCAGCTGCCTTTCCCTCCATTGAATTATAAAGGTCCGTTCAGTTAGGGTCCACCGGATCAAGTGCTAACAGGCATAGCTAGGCAAGCCCTAATATGCTAATTAACTCATAGCTAGACTCTGGCCGGCGCTACCACTTCCAAATCAGAGTTGACCTTGGAGTAGTAGTGGCTAAGAAGTGACTCCACACTCCTCAAAATCTTGGAATTGCAAACCAGAGCCTCACCACCGGATGCAGTTTTACTTGTGTTGCAGTGGTTAATAATGCCTTATTTCTAGCTGTATTATAATGTAATACCGTTCAGTAGTTGTTAAACTCTAAGTTAATCTGCTTCCGGCCAGCTTTCGGCGTTGGCAAAGTATATTATACGACAATGGAATATAAATTTAGTATTTTTAGCTGAACATACCTCATCCGTCTCTCATCACACACACACACACACACACACACACACACACACACACACACACACACACACACACACACACACACACACACACACACACACACACACACACACACACACACACACACACACACACACACACACACACAAGTACGCACACACATACACACGTACGTACGCACACACATACACACGTACGTACGCACACACACAATCCAGTTTATTTCTGTCTGAAGAAGAGTCACGAGTATTTATAAAGAGAAAATGGGTTTCGTGCTCTTAGCAAACAGTCGGGGTGGTCATCATTGGAGTGTGCTTATGATCTTAAAGTTATTTAATCGGGACTAACATTGGATTAAACAACAAACTGATGGGACACACCTGTATTACATCAAATAAGCACTCTTACCGCGCCCCACACATTCTTTCTCACTCAATACATGCGCGTGTGTATATATATATATTTGTATGTAAGTATGTGTATATATACGCATATGTATATATATATAAATACACACACACATATATATGTATGTATTGATATTCATTATGCGTATATATTTGTGTATGTATGTATAGGTATCCTATGTACGTATGTATACATGCGTATATGGATATCGGTATGTGTTGGTACTCATTATATGTATATATTTCTATGTGTCTGTGTGTTTTCGACTGATGAAAGCAGTCGCGTGAAACTCGAGTCACGAGACAAACTCTCAGCCGAGGACATATCTGTATACGAATATATATTTTTTATCTTTTATCTCTTACTTAATTCAGTCATTAGACTGCGACCACACTGGGGCACCGCGTTGAAGAATTTTAGAGTCGAATGAATCGACCCAAGTATTTTTTCCATTTTTTTTAAAGCTTGGTAGTTATTCTCTCAGTCTCTTTTTGCCGAAGCGCCAAGTCACGGAAACGTAAACACACCAACAGGGGTGTCAAGTAGTTGGGGGGGGGACAAACACAGACACACAAATACGCACACGACGGTTATAATAGGGGACATTTGCCCAAGGTGCCACGCAATGGGACTGAGTTGAAACCGGAACCGTGGTTGGGAAGCAAGCTTCTTACCACACAGCCACACCTGTACCCACCTATATACATACATACACACATATTTATTTAAATGTTGTGCATATCATATATAAATATTAATATACATAAATACATTCATATATATATATATATATATATATATATATATTTCTATATACATACACACACACACACACATACACACACACACATACACACACACACACACACACACACACATATATATATATATATATATATATATTGACATATACATACATACGTCCCCTTTGTATATGCCAAAAGACATCTGTTGCTTGATAAGAAGTGTAAACTTGTAAGCCGGTACTGAAACGTTTTCCGTTTCGAATCAGCCGCTCGTTATGATGCCACACCATTTCCTTTCTTCAGGCCCGGTGGAACGTTTAGTGGACCAGATGTGAGGGACTGGCAGCAGGTGGGGCGGGGCGAGCTGGTGGTAGGGGGCCTTGTTGGTTTAGTGTTGTTGTTGTTTGTTTTGATTTTTGTTGACATGTGAAGCTATAAACAGGAAACAGCTTTAAGACGCTGTGTGTATGTAGACGTATAGCTATACATACGTGCTTTAAGGTAGTGTTTGTATGTAGATATGCGTGCATGTATGGATGTATGTACGTACGTATGTGTATCTATTTGCACAGAAGTGGGTGTCTGGTATGAAGCTTGCTTCTCGACCACATGGTTCCGGGTTCAGTCTCACCGCATGGCACTTTGGGCAAGTGTGTTCTACTTTATATATCCTTGGGCTGACCAAAGCTTTGTGAGTGGATTTAGTAGACGGAAGCTGAAAGAAACCTGTCGTATATACATACGTATATATATATATATATATGTGTGTGTGTGTATGTGTGTGTGTGTTTGTCCGCCACCATCACTTGACAATCGATGTTGGTGGGTTTACGTCCCCGTAACTTAGCAGTTCGGCAAGAGAGTGCGATAGAATAAGTACGAGGCTTGCAAAGAATAAGTCCTGGGGGTCGATTTGTTCGACTAAAGGCGGTGCCCCAGCATGGCCGCAGTCAAATCACTGACACAAATAAAAGAATAAAATAATGTGTGTATGTATGCGTACACACACACACACACACGTATACATATATGTGCTTGTATATCTGCATGCACATTCTTATTGCGACGACACATACACACACATGTATATATATGTGTGTGTTTGTGTGTATACAGCTGTGTGTGACCGTGTATACATACATACATACATATATATATATATATATATATATATATATATATATATATATA
>NW_026425481.1:55425-58201 GCF_001194135.2 Octopus bimaculoides
TGTGTGTGTGTGTGTGTATGTATGTATGCATGTATGTATGTATATACATATAGATCTATACATATATATATCAAAATAAGCAACAAGGATATCCAGAGGTAATGCAGCACGATCGTTTCATGCAACTGTATTTTGAATTGATGTAATGATTACATTGTTCAATTAAATGGAGTTGCATGAAACGATCGTACTGCATTACCTCTGGACATCCTTGTTGCTTATTTTGATTTTAATCACCTTACTTTGAAATTGTATGGATAATACCTACTAAATTCTGGTGCCTAAACTTAAGTACCATATTCACCTGAATCCAAATTTTATACACACACACACACACACACATATATATGTACACACGCATGCGTGCACACACACACACACACACACACATATATTTATAGCACCGGCTACTTGTTGAATCGTTGGGCACTCTTAATGATATGATTGTGAATAGCTCGCTATTATGGATTGTTTGTACTGGACATGTCTACTGAGTACTTTCATTATTTTTAATTACTTCTGTAATTTTCTACCAATTAAAAATGAAAGCAAATTAATAACTGAACGCGTGCGCGCGCGCGTATTTGTGTGTGTACGGACGCACATACATACACACACACACACACACACATAAGAAGAGACGGACAGACAAGCAAACAGAATGAGTGTGCGTGTAAGGGTGGGGGCGGAGGACAATGATAGAGAAGGATGAAGTTATTCATAAACAGGTCATAGGGATATGTGACTGGGGTGAGGTGGTGGGGTGGGGCTGAAGAAAAGGGACGAGTGATGCGAAGTTGGGTATTTAACATAAGAGGGGGTGACATTCTCGAAGTTTGTATTTCATCGGGGATGGTTGAACAGGCGGGTGAAGAGTGGTGAGAGAGGGGGAGGAATGATAGGGGAGATAGCGTGTGAGAGAGAGAGAAAGAGAGAGGTGGAAGAGAGAGAGAGAGAGAGAGAGAGAGAGAGAGAGGAATGGTAAAGGAAGCTGGTAAAGGAACAGTAGCATAAAAGAGAAAAGGATTGTTAGACAGAGGAGGAAGAGAGAAAGGATGATGGAGATAGACAGACAGATAGACGGACAGACAAACAAACAGACAGACAGATAGACAGACAGACAGATTGATAAAGTGTTAGATAGATAGATAGATAGATAGATAGATAGATAGATAGATAGATAGATAGATATGTAGATAGATAGATAGACAGACAGAAAGACAGACAGATAGACAGATAGACAGATAAACTGACAGATAGACAGACATATAGATAGATAGACAATAAACAGAGAGACAGACAGACAGATAGATAGGTAGATAGATAGATAGATACATAGATAGATAGATACATAGATAGATAGATAGATAGATAGATAAGTAAATAGACAGACAGACAAGATAGACAGACAGATAAACAGACAGACTGATAGACAAATAGATAGATAGACAGACAGGCGGACGGACGGACAAACAGACAGACAGATAAATAGCGAGGATTTGTTGAGAGAGAAAGAAATGAAAGGTGGGATGAAAGTGGGAATGTATATGAATATGTATGAAGGAACAAGAAGTAAATAAAGGGAGAGGGAAGGAGCATATGTTTTGCGCGGGAGAAAAAGAAAGAGAGAAGGGGGGAGAGAGGGGTGTGAGGGGGTCGAAGGGAAAAGGTTTTGATGAAAAAACAACGGGGTTCGGTAAAATGGAAAACATTATTTTGGTGAAATAACAACTTCGTACCACACGTAATGTTTTGTGACAAGTTGCATTCTGGGAAATTGTGAGTGAGTGACTTGTACATCCAGTTGTATATATGTATGTATGTATGTATGTATGTATACACACACGTATGCGCAACATAGATACGTTCATCATGCAACACCAGTCCTATAGCCTTTGGTTTATACCTGTAATTACTGAGGCAGAATAATTGCAGCCTCAGAAATTACATCACCAACCATAAGAAGCTGAACCTCTCAAAACATGAAATTACAATTTCATACCACTAATGGAACTGATATATATATATAATTGGGTATACGGTTAGATGCATGATGGGTCGAAACAATCGTTGTGATGAACAAAGATTCTCGTGAACTCTATTTGTTGTTTACCTCATTCATTACATATATATGGACATACAAACACACACAAACACACACACACACACACACACAAATACACACAGATACATACACAAACACACACACACACACAAATACACACACATACATACACAAACACACACATATATATATACAGGGCGTCGTTGACTTACGACCGATCGACTTTACGACGATTGGCACACCAGCTCCCGGCAGCAATAATAAATAGCCCAGTTGAAATCCAATGGGTTTAATCTCTTTGAAATTAACCCATTTATGGATGATGTCAGCAAACAAACACTTCCCCTAGGTTGGTTATCGATCGCCCCTGTGGTTATCCCAAATGTTGGATGAATATCCTGTCCCGGAGACATTGTGGCAACCTCGTATTTGTTTATAAGACGACTGCTTGAGACTCCGAAATTTTTGACTAATGTCAGTATAATCGAATAATTCAGAATGCTGTGTGTGACTTTTACCTGAGAATGTACCTTAAGAATGTAAAAATATATATAAAAAAGCTATATAAAAAAAGCTATGTAGGCCTATCGGCCGACTTACGACCGGTCAGTCGGAACTAGTTGTGGTCTTAAGTCGACGACGACCTGACCTTGTATACATATATTATATATATATATATTTATATATATATATATATATATATATGCAAGT
>NW_026425481.1:60722-61566 GCF_001194135.2 Octopus bimaculoides
TAAGAAGTCACCTCTTACATCACACCTTTCTTCCTACTTCAACGCCGAGGTGGTATAATTTCCTGGGAGAGAAATAATTTTGCGGCTGAGGATAGCTTTACATTGTAAATTATACACACATTATATTATACACATATAAAGCTTGAAACACGTGTACCGCGGAATCCTTTGTAGTTTTGTTGTTATTTTTGGGATTTACAATTTATTCTTTCACCGCAACCACTAACTGGAATACACAGGTGCTTACAATTGTCAAGTATTACCTCTAAATTTCAATTTATATTTATATATACATACATACACACTCACGCGTATACCCTTCCTTTCGTTCGATAGCGAGAGAGAAAGGGAGACAGGGGATATGCATCGTGTGGCTATGTTAACAATCTTATCTTGATACAGCTTTGTGTAGTAGGCTTTAAATCAATATTATTCATTAAAATAACCTCCGACTAATATTCCAAGAATTGTCTTTGTCTTTTCCCTTTACCCTCTCTGTCTTCCTTCTCTTCTCTAATTGTTTTAACTCTCGTTTTTGGTGTACAAATGTCTGTCAACTTTGAAAACAAAATGTCGTTCTAAAAGGCGTTATTACTCGTTTGAAGCGAAAACCGCAAGGAATGACAAAAACGGTGTTAAACCCACTTTGACCTCATTTTCATATTTTATCCGACTTAACTTAATATCTGTCCGCCAAATCTTGTCTTTTTATCTTCATTTATTGTCAACAGATAACTTGACTGTCAGTTGATGACGCAGCGATAAGCCAGAGTCGGAGATCGGTCAAATGGAAGGGATATAGTTAAAAGATTTTAAATGGAAATGAAAAAGAAAAAAAAAAAAA
>NW_026425482.1:0-546 GCF_001194135.2 Octopus bimaculoides
TTTTTTTGCAAGTGATAGTTGAATGTCTTACAATTGCATTTGGTTATGTAACTTTTGTCTAAAAAGAGTCCATCAATGATTCAAATACGAACGTTAAAAGTCAATGTAAAGTTTTATGCATTTTACACAGTAATGTCATCAGTCGATTTTTATCTAAATAGAAGGAAAACGTCCTTACATTGTTAAGGACAACAGATATCTGAATTGTAAATGTAATAATAATAAACAGAATAACAAGGGGTCCCGGATACGAAAGATAAGCGAAAAAACGGAAGGAAATGAGAAATGTATAAGTGTGTATAATTATGTCACGGGAATCGTGATGCTAGTCTTGAATAAAGCTAAACCAAGAAACCTGAAGTGATTTACGATCTGTAGTCCTCGGTTAAGCAAATACCGGGCCATGATTACTTACATTGTGTGTCTATAGAGAATATAAATAAATTCGCCATTGTTCTCTCTATTCTTTAATTAGGCCTTGGGGAAGAGACTGTAAGCAAGACTATAGCAAACCCTCCGAGACCTGTTTGAGTGGTACCCTTAACT
>NW_026425483.1:0-413 GCF_001194135.2 Octopus bimaculoides
CCAATTTTGTGAGTAAGATATTATGGTCAACCCTGTCGAATGCTTTACTGGAGTCAAGATATACGACATCAATATTCGAACCTGTTCCCAAGGCTTTAAGTATATCTTCAATGTGGTGTAAGAGTTGTGTTAGACAGTCCCTGCCACAGTGAAAGCCATGCTGGTTTGCATTTAGGAGTTTGTGGGTCTCCAGGAAGTCAGCTATCCTTGATCTTACCACCCTTTCAAACACTTTAATGATATGGGAGGTGAGTGAGATTGGGCGATAGTTGACTGTGAGGGATCTGTTTCCCTGTTTGAAAACCAGGATGACAGACATTACATATATATATATATGAGTGAGTTGGCACTCCGTCGCTTACAACGTCGAGGGTTCCAGTTGATCCAATTAACGGAACAGCCTGCTCGTGAAA
>NW_026425484.1:0-252 GCF_001194135.2 Octopus bimaculoides
TCTGAAGATGATGATATAGATGCGTGTGTGTGTGTGTGTGTGTGTGTGTGCATGCAGGCATAGTTGTGTGGTTAAAAAGTTTGCTTCCCAGTCATGTAGTTTCAAGTTCAGTCCCATGGCACAATTTCTTCAACCATAACCCAAGGATGACTAAAGCGTTGTGAGTGGATTTGGCAGACAGAAAGTGAAAGAAACCTTCTCATATATCATCATTATTTAAAGCCATGTTCCATGGTGACATGGTCTGGACTA
>NW_026425485.1:0-449 GCF_001194135.2 Octopus bimaculoides
CGTAAAGAATCCACTTTTCATCGCAAGTCACAATCCGGTCGAGAAATAGGGCGTACTTGTTGCATAAAAGAAGGGAAGACGACACTTCAAAACGGCGTTTTTTATTTTTCTTTTTGGTTATCGTTCAATTCGTGCGGCATCCATTTCTCAAGTATTTTTGCTTTTCCAATCTCTTTCAACTGGTTGGAAATTGTCGTATATGTTACGTTTAATTCAGAAGCAAGATCTCGAAAAGTTGTGCATGGATTGGCTTCGACTAAGGCTCTTAGCTGATCGTTGTCAACATCCGATGGCCGACCACTACGCTTATCATCTTCAAGACTCTCGCCACCGTTGCGAAATTTCTTGAACCACCATTCTACTGTACGTTCATTTGTGGTTCCTGGGCCAAACGCATCGTTGATATCGTGAGCTGTTTCAGCAACTTTTCGGCCTAGCTTGAACTGGAA
>NW_026425486.1:0-204 GCF_001194135.2 Octopus bimaculoides
TATACATTACATACACATATATATATACACACATATATATAGGTACATGTAAATATATACATATATCTACATATATACACACATATATACATATATATACTCATGAATGTATATGTATGTGTGTATATATATATAATTCATATTTAGATATACACTCAAGAATATATCTGTATATTATACATATATATATATATATATATATAT
>NW_026425487.1:0-366 GCF_001194135.2 Octopus bimaculoides
TGTGTTAAATTTTAGGCACAATAACAAAATGACTCTCCCCAGACACAACAGAATAATGAAAGTTATTGTTTCAAACATCGTCTGGACTTATAATCATCATCATCATCATCATCATCCTCATCCTCTTTCCCTCGCTGTCTCTCTCTCCACCCCAACCCATTCACTAATACTATAATAAGTGACAAATCCCTTCGCAAAATTTAAATCTGAAGAACCTATTAGAGTGGATGAAATCGCTTATATGTTATTTGTAAAAATATATGAAATATTGATAAATATTTGTGTATGTACAACCATCCAGATCTCTGAATATTTTTTCTAATATATATATATATATACATATATATATATATATATATATATATA
>NW_026425488.1:0-660 GCF_001194135.2 Octopus bimaculoides
ATATATATATACACACACATATATATGTATGTATGTGTCTGTGTGTGCATCTGTGTTTGTCAGAACAACATCACTTGACAACCACTGCTAGTTTGTTTACAGCCCTGTAACTTAACGGTTCGGCAAAAGAGACTGATAGAATAAATCCTGGGTGTCAATTTGCTGGACAAAAGGCAGTACTCCAGCATGGCCTAAGTCGAAACATCTAACATATGCCAGCATGGAGAACGGATGTTATGCCATGATGATGATGATGATGATGATGATATATATCCATAAATATATATGCATGTATATATATATATATATAAGTAAATAAATTGAGTTGAACACAGATGTTATTCCAATTCTTTTACTTTCGACATATGTTTCGAAGACGACATTGGTATAAACGATGTAAAATAAACATCTTAGATATCTTCACATCTCTAAGGAAATTGATAACATGGATTACATCTTTGTTCAATCTGATAAAACGGGAAACCTCTATAAACTCACCAAGAGCTACTATTTGGAACTGCTTAAAAAAGAAATTTGAAAACACTATAAGATCACCGGTATGAATACACCCAGGCAGGCTAACCTAGAAGCTAAAGGAATTATGGAATCATATGGATTACAGATGAAGACAGAACCATTGAATCCTAGGCAACCACGGTT
>NW_026425489.1:0-375 GCF_001194135.2 Octopus bimaculoides
TATGTATGTATGTATGTATGTATGTATGTATGTATGTACATACGTATGTACGTATGTACATATATACATATGTATGTATGTATGTACATATGTGTGTAGACGATGCCATTACAAAATGACAGTGTCTGTCAGAATAGATGAACAGAAATTTATTGATGACTAAACATAATATAATGTTTGCATAATTTCAATTCAGCTTCATCATATTAACGGAGAGAAATTATATCTAATCCTGATATCCACATCATTATCATAATTGTATTTATTGTTTATTGTGATCAGCCTTATCATCACCAGCACCAACAACAACAACAAGAATCACTACTATCGTCCACATCAGCAGCAATGCAACCACCACAACCATTATGACCATCA
>NW_026425489.1:445-632 GCF_001194135.2 Octopus bimaculoides
ATCATCATCATCATCATCATCATCATCATCATCATCACTACCATCACCACTACCATCATCATCACAAACCTTGCTTGATTTAACATCTGCTGCACCAGTACATCATCATCATCACCTTATTATTGTCATCATCTTCATCTTCATCATCGTCATCGTCATCACTGTCATCATCATCATCATCATCATC
>NW_026425490.1:0-283 GCF_001194135.2 Octopus bimaculoides
GTGTGTGTGTGTGTGTGATTATAAGTATATGTGTTTGTATGTATCTAACTATTTGTATATATTTATATACGAATACACACACATGCACACACAGATATGATAATACCTTTCCGCTGTCAATATGACGTACTTTTAAAGCTATATAATAGGATAAAACATGGTTCGCTCAGCATTAATCTAATGCGATGCTAATCCTACATTTATTTCTTCCTTCCACTTCTTCAGGTAACGAAGGATTAGTAGTAAATTGAGAATCTCATTATCCATGACCTGACTGTAGCTA
>NW_026425491.1:0-525 GCF_001194135.2 Octopus bimaculoides
TATATATATACGTACATATATACACACATATACACATGTTCATTCTACCATGCGTCCTAAGCAGCTCTGCACATCAGGACACCCAGCTGTGCCACCCCTTAGCCACCCGTTCATGGAAGTGTCAGTATAATGGACCACTGCATGTTGATGTCACTTCTGTTAATCTATTCACTCACAGGACGGTTTAATATTGACAATTAACAACTGTAATAAAATAGATTAATAAGTTGATATAAAATTCAAATTGCATTAAAATCCAATGAATATTAATAACTGATTATATGTTTAATGCGGTAGTAGGAGGGGGGTGGAGATAGAAATGAACAGAAAGGAAAACAAATGCATACACTGAAAAAACAAACTGTATAATAAAAATATATTAATAAACACATTTACAAAAACTCCAAAAGAAACAGAGTTGCACACGGAAAGCAACAACGAATAACTTTGCCTCGACGTATGTATATATACTTGTGTGTTTGTGTATGCATGCATACGTACATCCAGAGAGGGGGAGAGAGAGAA
>NW_026425492.1:0-594 GCF_001194135.2 Octopus bimaculoides
TATATATATACATATGCGTGTGTGTGTATGTGTATTTATATATAATCATGCGTGTGTTTGTAGCTATAAATGTATATATTTATATATGTGTATATATTATGTATGCATATATGCGTGTGTGTATGCAAATATGTATAGATACATATATAAACATATACATATATATATGTGCGCACACGTACACATATGATATACATGTATACACACACACACACACACACACATACACACACACACACACATATATATACATATGTGTGTGTATGTGTATTATTCATATATATCTCTGTATGTATGTGTGTACGTACATGTGTGTGTATATATATTTCCAGAAAGCTAGGCGGTCATACAATGAACTAAGATGTACAACTGTCCGTTTTTCTTGCGGTTTTTTCCTCACGATATCAAAAGCCTTCATAAAAGACGCTTTTTATCTATTTATCTGTTCAACCAATCTTTATTTCTATCCATAATTCACCGCCCCATTCCGGCTCTTTAGCTTCCGAGTTCGAATCTCGTCGAACCCAGCCTCACCTTTTATCCCTCCGATGTCAATAAAACAAAGTATTCCAACAAAGAAGCCTTCGTATATAT
>NW_026425493.1:0-316 GCF_001194135.2 Octopus bimaculoides
CTCACTCATACTCGAATATCACAACCATTTAATTATATTCGTGTGTATATACTTGCATGCATATGTGCATGTATATGAATGTGTGTGTGCATGCGTGTATGTATGTAGATGTGTATGTGTGAATGTATGTATATGTGTATGTGTGAATGTATGTATGCATGCAAAGTATGTATACCTGCGAATACAAGGCCAATAATACGTACAAACGCACGTATATATGGGTGTGCATATGTACATATACACATGAGTACGAGTTGTATATGTAGATATAGATATGTATAAACGTCTGTATTAAAGAATTATATATATATATATA
>NW_026425494.1:0-555 GCF_001194135.2 Octopus bimaculoides
GTGTAAATGCTTGTATTATCTGTAGAGAAAAGCCATAAATTTGCATGCTACAAGCTCATACATGAACACAGACACAGAAGGAGTTACACTTAGAAATACATACACACACACACACACACACACACAGTAGCATACATTTATGCAGACGTGTTCTTATACATATACATGTACACACATACAAATACATATACACGCATACAGACATACATATGTACTTACATGCAGAAACAAACACATACATGCATGCACACACAAACATACATTACATACATACAGGAACATAAAAGCATACACATATACATACATACTTCTAGATTCATATACACATATATACATACATGCACACACACATACATACACATTTCTAGATTCATATACACACGCATACATACACATATAGGTATATACATATATATATGCATACATACATACAGAAACAAACATATGTACATACTACTAGATTCATATTCACACACACACATACATACACATTACTAGATTCATATACACACATGCATATATACATATGTGCATACTTACATATAGAATCATAAA
>NW_026425495.1:0-363 GCF_001194135.2 Octopus bimaculoides
TAGTAGTAGTAGTAGTAGTAGCAGTAGTAGTAGTAGCAGTAGTAGTAGTTGTAGTTGTTGTTGTGTTCTATTAGCAATGGCGTGAGCTATAGCTGTAGAACTTGCTGGATTTGTTGTTTAACCCAAGGTCAGATCTCAGTCGTCGTACCCTAACATTAAGACCGTTCTAATCATGATTATCTTGTATTCTCACGTCTACCTTGGAATGCAATATGCAACACGTACTTACAATTTCCAAGACACAAGTGGTAGTATTAGTAGTAGCATCATCATCATCATCATCATCATCACCACCACCACCAGCAGTAGCAGCAGTAGTAGTAATAATAATAGTAGTAGTAGTAGTAGTAGTAGTAGTAGTAG
>NW_026425496.1:0-454 GCF_001194135.2 Octopus bimaculoides
ACTTTATTTTCAAAACTCTGACAGTATTTCTTCGACTCTTGGCTGTAATTCTAACAACATATTTAATGTTCTGAACAAAAGAAGAAAGTCTTGACAGACAACCATTTGTTTGCTTGTTTCTGAGAAAATTCTCTTGGGCCCAAAAACTAATTGTATTGTATAATGCTTGAATGAAATCAATCATCTTGTCAATGTTAATGAATGGCATGTTGAGTTGAACTGCTAGACAGCAATATTATTATTATTATAAAACAAAACACTAAGAAAAAGAGGAAAAAACCTGACAAAAAAATTAAGAAAAAATATTTAATCACCAAGAACTTGATGACTGCATTCTTTCTGCCATAGAATTTACACACACAAATACATACATACATACATATATATATGTATGTGTATATATATATACATATACGTATGTATATGTGTATATATATATATATATATATATATA
>NW_026425497.1:0-350 GCF_001194135.2 Octopus bimaculoides
TACAATGGAATATAGCAAGGAACAGCTCCCATTTCTGGACATTTTGATTTAAAAAAAGTCCAACAACCAAATTGCAACCGACATTTATTACAAACCAACAGACTCAAAACAGTATCTCCTTTTCAGTTCATGCCATCCTAAACACACCAAAATAGATATCCCATTCAATCTAGCAAAAAGGATCTGTGCAATTGTATCTGACACAACCATTCGGGAACTTCGCCTACAAGAACTCAAAATAACAGTCATTGAACATCAATACCCACCTACACTTATAGAACATGGAATTAAACGTGCCATGAAATTGGACACAAATACACTAAGGACAACAAAACAAAACACCACACCTC
>NW_026425498.1:0-479 GCF_001194135.2 Octopus bimaculoides
AGTGTTTCGTTAATGAAAAATGTGGCCCCCGTTTTAAAAAAGATCCTTCTGTTGTCTAAGAAGGCTCATTACAACAACTTCACCTTGTAAAACTGTGTCTCTTTCAGAATTTACACTAACATGCTAATAAGCAGAACAAGAGGAGACACATGGGATAAAGAGCCGCTGAAGAGGTCACAGGAGGTGTGACAAAAGAACTAAAATATCTAATGATAAAGTTAATAGTGCAAAAGACTAATTTCTTATCATTGTAGACTGTTAAAAATGTGACCAATTCCAGGTTTAGATATATAAACAAGTCTATCAACCCTGGATTAGCTGCCTGGTAATCTGATATAGAGGAGAAGCTATAGTTGTTTACACTCAGATTAACCCAGACTGGGGAGACCTGTAATGGAATGTGTTCTTGTCCGTGCTGTCTTAACACAGACAAACTTGGAAATTGCCCAGGGGTCTAAAGGACTAATTTCGATATATAT
>NW_026425499.1:0-712 GCF_001194135.2 Octopus bimaculoides
CAGTCAAATGACTGAAACAAGTAAAAGAGTAAAAGAGAGAGTATTGAAGTCAATCCATTTGACTAAAAATTCTTCAGTGTAGCCTCAGTGTAGCTGGAATCTAAAGACTGAAACAAGTAAAAGAAAACACAAAAAGATGAACCAAGAGTTAGACATTGTTACCTGATTACTGCTGCTCATTACTAAGCTCATATCAATAAGATAGAAAGTCAAATTGACATAATCTCAACTAAAGATAAGGCTCCCATTTGGAGGTCCCTTCTCTATAGAAAACTGGACAAACACTGATTTTACTCATGACTTCTAAGTTATTGATACTTTGAAGAATCTAGTCCAAACAAATAAGCTGTGGGTTAAGATGAAGGTTGTTAAGATGATTGCCACAGAAACATGCTAAGAAGTCAGGCTTAACAAGCTCATAAACAGGAAAGGTCCAGTTTATCATGAGATCAAAGCTACAGCACTTGAATTGATTCATCATTTAGCAAGAATCTAAAAAGCACAGGGTTGACCAAGTGAATGCAATAAAATGCTTATTGCTACTTCTAGTCCAAGGACATAATTGTATACTTTGGTTGAAAATTGACCCCTACCATTTGTAATAAAAATAGACACACACTTGTGTTCAAATATTGAATCTGCATGTTTGATTTAGGTGGAAAAATTTGATTCTCAGTAGTTCTTTTTTGTCATAACAATACATTCTTGTCAT
>NW_026425500.1:0-452 GCF_001194135.2 Octopus bimaculoides
ATAGCAAAAGACACTTGTCCAAGGTGCCACGCAGTGGGACTGAACCCGGAGCTAAGTGGTTGGTAAGCAAGCTACTTACTACACAACCACTCCTGCGCCTATGCTATTCATAATTTTCACTTAAATTTCATAGCGTAAATTACATTAATTAGACGCGTTGATAAATATGTGAAATATAATTATTTATGTAAATATATAAATGTATGCATATAAACGTCGCACTTCATTTCTCATTCTCACACCTTCTTTGTCCTTTATCTCTCCCTTCCTGCATGTATGTATATCTGTGTGTGTATGTATGTATGTATGTTTGCATCTATGTATGTATTTATGCGTATGTGTATATGTGTGTATGCTTTATGTATACTTTTATTCTTTCACTCTTTTACTTGTTTTAGTCATTTTGACTGTGGCCATGCTGGAGCACTGCCTTTAGTCAAACAAATCGATTC
>NW_026425501.1:0-220 GCF_001194135.2 Octopus bimaculoides
TACGTGGATATATTCGTATATATAAATATGTAAAGTACACACAGAAATGTGCATACGTGCATATATATAGTATCTTATGTATACATGCAAATTTACTCACAAGTTACAATAGTCTGAACACAACACCTTAGCCATGTCAGTGAATATATAAACATAAATATACACACATATATATACACACTCATATACATACGTACAGACACGTATGCATATACACATA
>NW_026425502.1:0-2099 GCF_001194135.2 Octopus bimaculoides
ATATACGTGCGCATGTGTATATATTATACCCTTACAAGCAGTTACTCAGACATTTATATATGTTTATACATTCGTACTTATGCACATAAATAAATACCTGTGTGAGTGTATACGTACACACGCACACCTGTACACACTGTTATATGAACATAGTTCTCTCGTATGTATCCTTATTTCAGGTATACCTGTATGTTTGTGTATATATATATGAACAAGCGCGCAACAGGTACACACATACACGCACGCACGCATAACAGGTGGAAAGAGAAAAAAAAAACAGGCGATGCTAGATCGATAGAGAGGGGGGGGGAATAGAGAGAGAGAGAGAGAGAAGGAAGAGATAGAGTGAGAGAGAAAGAGGGGGGTATAGGCTGGGCGGAGGAGTAGTGACATGGCGGCTGCAACAGTAGTGTTGGTGTCAAACAATAGCGCCATCTGTTGTGTGATTTGTAATGGACACTTTCATGTGATATCAGAGAGAGACGGGAAAAGTGAGATAGATATTACATTACATTAGATTATATACACCCACCCACACACATACACACACGCGCGCGCACATATACGGTTCTATACACCCATAGGTACACACACACACACACATTTAGATTGCATAGGTGTTGCTTCTCTGTGTGTGTATATAAGAATATACAGTTGAGTTTGCGCTTTCCCTTAACGCTTTCGACTTCGAAGGCATGTGTGTGTGTGTATATATATATGTGAATATATATACATATGCATACACAGAAATGCTTGTATGTATGTATGTACGTATGTATGTATGTGTGTCTTCTGTTTCTCTTTTTAATTTAGAGTAAATTTTGATAGGCCACCTACTTGGTAGCAAGGTTGTGAAGGGGCCACCGTCCTTTAAATCTTTTAGAAGGTCCTCCAGATATTTATAGCCCCCCCCCCCCAGATATCGTGATCACTTATAGCATATGAATTAAGGAGATGCGTTCTTTCCCCCAAAATTCCACGTTCGGCTATACTTTTGCACCACACGAGATATATGTGTGTACGTATGGGTGTGTGTGTCTGTGTGTCTGTGTGTTCTCACTTTTTTTTTTTTAACTCAAAATAAATTTTGACCGGCCACCTTCTTGGTAGCTCGACTGTGAAGGAAAGTATCATGTTTTGTTCATCATTCTTTGAATCTTAAGATTGTTAATAGTCTGAAATATCGTTCTCACTTGTAGCATAAGAATTAAGTATTTGCGTCCTCTCCCAGAAAACAAGTTCAGCCGTGTTTTGCTCCAGACAGGTTGCGTGTATGTATGCATGTATGATTGACTACCAGGCCGCTGGAGATGATGCTACACACCATACTAGTCATGTCTGTCGGGCATGTGGAAGGGAGTGTGATTCAGCAGGAGGACTTCAACGACACGCAAAGGTACATGGAGCCCAATTACAACAACAGCCAGCTATTGCCAGTAAAGGTTTTGGATGCCAGCTCTGTGCAAGACATTGTAGATCTTTGGCTGGGCTAAAAAGATCACATTCGATCACAGCACTGTTAAGTTAAGTTTCGTGCAATGGCCATACTCGATAACGTGGGGGCAGCCATCATGTATGTATGTATGTATGTATGTATGTATGTATGTATGTATGTATGCTTGTCAAGAGCAGGGCTCATTAGCCATCAACGGAGCTGCAAATGCAAAATATAAGTTAGTCCTAGAGCGCACAACGTTCCTGGAGGTCGGCAATGGTCTTCCTCGGTCACGAGTGGACGGCCATCATGTATGTATATATGTATGTATGTATGTATGTATGTATGTATGTACGTAGGTCAAGTCGCTCTTGGGCGCTACCGGTTACTTGTAACCCAGTACAACCTGTTGCATGGTCGGGTCGTTGTTGGACACCCTACAGGACGAAAAATAAGACCTGTCAAAGGGCAGAAGAGCTCATGAGCAGTCAACGGACATCCAACAATATGTGTATAGGGAGAATTCACAAAAAAAAAAAAACAACAGACGAAGACAGGTGGTGTAGAAAACAAATAGATGTATTAGTATATCGCTCGGGAATTGATAAAGTCTTTAACATTTCGAGCCTACGCTCTTCTACAGAAAGGAACACGGAAAGAAACA
>NW_026425503.1:0-335 GCF_001194135.2 Octopus bimaculoides
TAGGATAAGAAGAAGTAAGGAGACGCATGGAATAGCAAAAGCATAAGATGCTTTATATGGAACGGTGTGAAATGCTGGAGAACTGAATTGGTAGCAGGCAATCGGGGATTGCGAGAAGTGAAAATTAAGTGTAATGATATGAAAGAAAAGACAGCAAAAGAGTATCTGCGGTGATTGAGAAAAATATCGAATTCAAAGTTGAATGTCAGAAACGTAATTTCGCCAAAAACCTCGCGCGCAGTGGCAGCTATTCGGTATGGCGCTGGAATTCTGAATGTACAGAGGATGAACTAGAGTTGAAGAGGAAGACAAGAAAGCTCCTAACAACGCACCGA
>NW_026425503.1:363-689 GCF_001194135.2 Octopus bimaculoides
ACCTATACATGAAAAGAGCAAATGGAGGAAGGAGACTGATAAGTGTGGAAGACTGCATGCATATCGAACTTGGGAACCTGCTGAGGTATCCTTCCCAAAGTGAGGAAACCTTGCTGTAGGCAGTTAGTGATGAGGGTATATTGAAATCAGGAAAAAAAAAACAGAGCAAAACATAAAGTACGAGAACACGAAGAAGCAGTACGCAACAAGGAGTTATACAATCACTTCCATGTAGCCACACCTGAAGTTGCCAGAAAGTGTAGGCGGGACTGGTTGAAGAAAGGAACACTGTAAAAGAGACCGTGAGTACAATACTGGCAGCGCAA
>NW_026425504.1:0-260 GCF_001194135.2 Octopus bimaculoides
AAAAATAAATATGTAAAAAAAAACTGTATTAATAATAAATATTTTTTTTTATATAAATATAAACATATTTATATACATAAGAAAATAAATATTTATGAAATAAACGAATAAATAAATCATACACACACACACATATGCATATATATATATATATGTGTGTGTGTGTTTGTATATATAAATACATATACATATGCATATATACACATATACATACATATGTATACATATACATACATATATATACATATATATATATATAT
>NW_026425505.1:0-204 GCF_001194135.2 Octopus bimaculoides
TAAGTCCTGGGGTCGATTTGCTCGACTAAAGGCGGTACCCCAGCATGGCCACGGTCAAATGACTGAAACATACATACACACACATATATAATATATGTATAATATTTATGATATATGCATATATATTATGTATGTATATAACTTATATATACATAATATATGTATATATCCTATATAACATGTGCATACATGCTGTATATATTA
>NW_026425507.1:0-696 GCF_001194135.2 Octopus bimaculoides
ATATATATATTTGTATATAATTCAATTATTTAATATCTCTATTAATTCTGAGTGTAGTTTTGTCTTCAACGGTGATTACAACCCGCGTTTTTTTTAAGGAGGGGGGGTTCTGAGTCTTTGAGTTCACCAAATATGAATTTTTGTTAAGCACAGCTACCAATTTCTTTTTATAAGCTCTTCTCTCTTTTTTCGTTTCAACTTTGCATCCATAACCTTACCGCACCAACTCCTTCTCTTTTATCACTACTTTGTACACACACACACAGACACACACAGACACACACACACGCATCCACACATACACGCATACATATATATAGACACACACACACGCAAACACACACTCACACATGCAAGGGAATTGTGTTTCTTACATTAAATCCTGCTCTGCAAACGAAGCATTGCGAACATCTTAACACAATTACCTCCCTTATAAAAGTGATAAAGTGATATGTTTTCAAAGTTCAGCGGTGTGGAGGAAGGAGACGTGACGATTCGTACAGAACTACAGACGCATGTACACATACACAAACACACACAAACACACATAGACACAGAAACACACAAACACACATATTGTTACCATTGTTATGTCTCCTCCATACGTGAGTATCTATTTCACTGAAAACTAGTCCATTGCTAAATATCTACGTATGTATGTATGTGTGTGTGTGTGTGTGTGTGTGTGTGTGTGTG
>NW_026425508.1:0-228 GCF_001194135.2 Octopus bimaculoides
CAAGCAGGCCACATACAGAACATATCCTTCATCAGCTGCCACCATTAAAATACCGGCGTTTCGAATAGTTAGGGCAGGACGCATCGTTAAAATGACTCTTCCCACGAATACAAATTAAATTGTTTTCGTGGAGGATAGTGGCGGACGGAAAACAAGACAGGAAAGCGAAACGGTGAAGTAAACAAACAAAAAGGCTGTACAGCCAGACGTGGAGAAGTGTGTGTGTAT
>NW_026425509.1:0-270 GCF_001194135.2 Octopus bimaculoides
CACACACACACACACACACACACATATATATATATACGATGGGCTTCTTTTGATTTCCATCTACCATATCCACTCACAAGGATTTGTTTGGCCCGAGGCTATAGTAAAAAGACACTTGCCCTAAATGCCATGCAGTAGGACTGAACTTGGAACCATGCTGTTGGGAAACAAGCTTCTTACTACATTTACATTTATTATGCATTCATTAATTACACTCTCAGAGTGGTTGGCATTAGGAAGTGCATCCAGCCATAGAAACCATGCCAAATC
>NW_026425510.1:0-373 GCF_001194135.2 Octopus bimaculoides
ATAAATATATAGGGATCAGCAGTATCCTGCTTCTCCAACATACTGACAATTCAGAAATAGCAACCAAAGAACTACTGATTCCAAAACTACAAAGAAAACTTCTTGCCAAACAGCTACGGCTATTCTAGTGTATAACTTGCATTAGATTTTGCTGCTATTTCGATCATATTAAAGTTGACCACCCGGAAGCACACATTGGGCCGAAGAAAAGAATAGTTCTCGTCCCAGAATTCTTAAAACCCCACCCACCCAAGAAACAACATTTTCTCTCCTCCAGACCCTTAAAGTTGTATGGTTTCGGAATTCAAGAGGCTAATAGCACAAATTTCAACCAATATTCCTCAGTTCTGCTCTAAAAGAAAAAAAAAAAAAA
>NW_026425511.1:0-543 GCF_001194135.2 Octopus bimaculoides
ATATATATATATATATATGTATGCATGTATATATGTGTATATTTATATGTACATATGTATGCATGTATATGCGTATATATATATGTGTACATATATGCATATTTATAGATGTATACATACAGATTTATATGTATATATGTATGTATATATATGTATATGTATGTATATATATATGTGTATATATATGTGTGTATATATGCATATGTATATATGTATATGTATATATATTTATGTTTATATATTTATAGGATTTTCGAGCGAGATCGTTGCTGGTTCCCCTGGACTGGCTCATGTGCGGGCGACAAACGAAATCTTTTTTTTTTTTTTTTTTTGTGCGGGTGGCACATGAAATGCACCATTTTGAGCGTGGCCGTTGCCAGTACCACCTGACTGGCCTTCGTGCGGTTGACACGTAAAAGCACCCACTACACTCTCTGAGTGGTTGGCGTTAGGAAGGGCATCCAGCTGTTTGGAGCCTGGTGTAGCCATCTGGTCTCACCAATCCTCAGTCAAATCGTCCAACCCATGCTAGCATGGAAAGCG
>NW_026425512.1:0-225 GCF_001194135.2 Octopus bimaculoides
CGCATTGACCATGACAGAGAAAGTTATCATGGCGATACCTGTTCAGAGGTCTACACAAAGTTGCAGAAAGTGTATGGAGAGGGGTCTATGAGCCGCACAAAACTGTATGAATGGTTCAGACGTTTCTAAGTTGGCCGAAAAACTGTCGATATTGACGAACGTTCTGGCAGACCCACAACCAACAGAACTGAGAAAAACATCGCAGATGTGCGTGCAACTGTGAGG
>NW_026425513.1:0-208 GCF_001194135.2 Octopus bimaculoides
CCCGACAAGGGGCTACACACATACATGCTAGCATGCATATATACATACATGGTGGAAATCAACTCATGACCAAATAAGACCCGTTCCTAAAGTCAGTAAATCCATTCAATCGTTCTCAGTTATAAAACCAATGACACAGCAGAGGTCAAGACGACCAGGAACCATCATTCCATGCTTTCCATAGGCAAGCCGGAGGGGCTCGCTCTGA
>NW_026425514.1:0-295 GCF_001194135.2 Octopus bimaculoides
AGGCGTTACAAGCCTACGTACGTCATGAAGTATTTATGTATGCGAACTTATTTTGATGTTGTAAGCAAGGTGAAAGAGATAGCAATTTGTTTTACTGAGTGTAAGGAGGTCTGCTTTGCGAATGAGTGATGAACATGTTTTACACGAGCTGAGGGCGTTTTAACGAAAGATTCTTATTAAGTGCATTAATTACTACTGATAGGAAAGACAGACAATATGTAGAGAAACAATATATATGAAAATAATTAGAAAATCCTGTTATGGTTACAAAAGTATGTCTATGTCATATATATAT
>NW_026425515.1:0-293 GCF_001194135.2 Octopus bimaculoides
GAAAAGACACATATCAAAAATAAACCTAACTATAGAAATAAATTAGATAGAAGTAAAGAAAAATTCACTAGCCTTCCCAGTTATGATGGCAGGTTCTATACCAGATATGGCCGTAATAGCAATAAGAGCAATAAGGATACGATCTGGCTAATCATTCCCTACAACATGAAACTCAAATCCAACATAGTCCAACATATATAGTTCGGTATGTTAAAATAACCTTTATACAAAAATTCTATAAATATAAGCATAATTATAATTAGGGTTCAGTAAATTGCTTCACCACATACCGA
>NW_026425516.1:0-257 GCF_001194135.2 Octopus bimaculoides
ACCCTGTTGTACTCTTTCACCACAACTTTCTCTTACTTCTTGTTACTGTTGTGCCAGTAATTCAAAAGGTCAGTCTTGTCACATTGTGACACGCTGAATATCCCCGAGAACTACGTTAAGGGTACACGTGTCTGTGGAGTGCTCAGCCACTTGCACGTTAATTTTACGAGCAGGCTGTTCTGTTGGTCGGATCAACTAGAACCCTCGACGTCGTAAGCGACGAAGTGCCAACTATATTATGTATATAGGCAGATGTC
>NW_026425517.1:0-261 GCF_001194135.2 Octopus bimaculoides
TATATATATATATATATATATATATTTATATATATATATAAGCATATAGATAGATAGATGAATAGACAGACAGATAGATAGACAAAGAGTCAGAGAGAGATGTATACATTCATATACTTATATTTTAACAGGCACATTTGTGCATGTGCATGTACGAATGAAAGACGTGCACATGTTTCTGTTAATTATATAGGGTAAGATTCAAAAGTCTTTGCTTTGGCGAGCTAAATCCAGAAATATCTCTGCAGAAAATAATTTCTT
>NW_026425518.1:0-266 GCF_001194135.2 Octopus bimaculoides
TATATATATATATATATATATGCATGCATATAGATTCATACGCACGCACGTATATATACACTTATATATTTACATAGATATGTAAATATATGTACACACAAACGCACATACACATAAATATATGCATGTATATATACATATACACATACATATTCATATATATACATATATATTATATGTATGTATATTATATAAATATATGTATTCATATAAACATATATGTATATATATGTATATACATATATATGTGCATATATATGTATATA
>NW_026425519.1:0-669 GCF_001194135.2 Octopus bimaculoides
GTATGAATAAATAAGTCTTAGATTTGATAGAATAATCTGAATACTAAAGGGTTAATGTCCGTTTTTCCATGCTAGCAGGACTTCAGTGGGAATTGATTATAAGGTAAAGTTTTAGGGTCAGACTCTCTGTTTGCCGCCAATCATCAACCTATTTTTTCAGGTAATAGAATTTTATATTCCACAAGTCTTTGATTGAAAGTGCTGACTGAATGGGTCCAATGCCAACACAGAATGTAAACACCTTTACTATCTTTTGTTTGTTTGTGTGTGTGTATGTGTGCGAACGAATGTTTACATTCTGCACCCATGACAAACAAGATGCAAAAGGCAGTGGTGTCTGTGGTCATTCCCTGCTAATAAGGCATCCCAAGAGCTCAGTATGCTTGAAGGCAGATGAAATAGAGGAAAAAAACCTTCACTTGAAAAATAGCCAAGAGCTATTGACAAGAAGGGAGTCTAGGCGTAAAAAGAAAAAAATGAAGCAATAAAGTTATTTAAGAGATAGTGTAATTATAATTTTAAGTAATCATAATACAAGTGAACAGAAGATTATTATTTCTAAATCTCTGAATGAGAAACATTCAGTAACAGTACTCTAGAGTAAAATTTATTTGCCAACATGATGTGGCAGTCCTGGTTTAGGATGAATGTTACTGTTATTTAGCCCCA
>NW_026425519.1:679-819 GCF_001194135.2 Octopus bimaculoides
AACATCGTCTCCAGCTGGCTATACAACACAATCTGTGTCCCTATATATTTTCAACAAGGGCATATCTCAACAAGAGATATTCTACAACAGTACTCTAGAGTAAAGATTCTTTGCCAACATAACATGGCAGTCCACTTCTT
>NW_026425519.1:829-1096 GCF_001194135.2 Octopus bimaculoides
ACTCTAGAGTAAAGATTCTTTGCCAACATAACATGGCAGTCCACTTCTTGCTTAGCAATGTCAGCATTTTTTCTTGATTTGACTTCTTTCTGTATTTCTGGTACTTTTGTCTGTAACAAACCAATATAATTATTACTGTAAGTGACTGAGACTTCTGGTGATCTACTGTGCTTGAGAAGAAAAGTTGAAATCATGGTTGTGGCCAGCGCCGGTGGCACGCAAAAGGTACCTGTGTTGGTGACAGGCAAAAGGCACCTGTGCTGGCAC
>NW_026425520.1:0-494 GCF_001194135.2 Octopus bimaculoides
ACCACCACCACCGTGACATAATGTTGTACCCAATATATAATGTGCATAATAGATTTGTCATACTTGTAATCATTACCCAAATCCACCCCCACTCCACTCCATCATCATCTTGTCTGCAATTTCTCAAATCCAACATGACCACTCCCTACTGAATCTTTCTCTGTGCTTCTCCACTAGACCACATATCATCACCTCTCTCACACACACAATTTTACACACATTATTAAAGATATATACACATGTGCATACACCTATGATACATTTAAATACACCCATAAATGCATACATATGCTAACACAATCACACACACACATGCATACACAAATCTCTGCACAGAAATTCGTGTAAATACACATGCACTCATACAAATTGATGAATAAATACAGACACATGTATACACACAACACACACATATACATATTACATATACACACTGACATACAGACACTAGCACAAGGACACAGACATATGAGATACATACATACATACATATG
>NW_026425521.1:0-456 GCF_001194135.2 Octopus bimaculoides
TAGATAGATAGATAGATAGATAGATAGATAGATAGATACACATATATGTGCATATATATATACATAAATGTATACATATATACATACCTATATATATACATATATATATATATATGTGTGTGTATGTGCGTGTACAGGTATATGTGTAATCTGCATATATAAGTGAATACTTGTATACATGTAGGGGGCAATAATTTCTTTTATAATGATAAGGGGGAAAAAACTCAAGGAATGAATGGATGGGTTTTGTTACCCAGTGAGAGTGAGACGATGAAGTAGAGTGTTAGGAGGAAAGGAAATAGAAAACGAGAGACATACAATGATCACGCTAACGTTAAGCGGTATACCATCTCTAAAGAGATACATACAGCCATATGTGCGTGCGTTTGTGTGTGTGCTTATGAGTGTGTGCACGTGTGAATGTGTGTGTTGCGCAGAGAGAGATAGAAAAAAAGG
>NW_026425522.1:0-627 GCF_001194135.2 Octopus bimaculoides
AAGCCAATAATACTACCAGCACCTGCACCACTTAGGGCAACAGCAGTAGTAACAAAAACAGTAATATGACAAGTACAACAAAAGCGAAGTTAACTTCACTCATAATGACATCATCTGAAAAATTGCAATAACATTTACATTAATTACGAAACGATACCCCATGTCAAAATGTCTGAGATTATTTGGGGAAAGGGATCTTATTAAGGGACTGTTATCGTCGTCGTCGTCGTCGTCGTCGTTGTCTTCGTCCTGACCGCCATCATCGCCGTCATCAACGTGGATGTCGTCATCATCACCATCACCATTACTGACATCATTATCATCATCGATGTCGTCGTCGTTGTCATCATGACCACAACCATGATCACCGTCATTAATGTCTTTTCTTGAATTTCTTTTCATACTCCTCTGTGTTGGTAATAAGATCTATCGTAGTCAACATCACTATTTTCCTCATCTCAAATCGAAAGACAAAAACAAATGACAAGAACTGTAAGGCAAACAGACTGTACACGCACACACACGCACACACACGTATATGTATATGTATATATATATATATGTGTGTGTGTGTGTGTGTTTGGGTGTGTGTGTATGTATATACATACATACACACACATATATATA
>NW_026425523.1:0-229 GCF_001194135.2 Octopus bimaculoides
CCTCCTCCTCCTCCTCCTCCTCCTCATCATCATCATCATCATCATCACCAGCGACGTCGTCATCACTGTCATCATTCTTAATATCCATTTCCAATACGTCAGTTGTTATATACCATCATCGTCAGCAACAGTGGCGTCATCACATCATCATGATTACGATCGACAACATCATAATCATCATCGTCGCCACCACCACCACCATCACCACCACCATCACCACCACCACCAC
>NW_026425524.1:0-350 GCF_001194135.2 Octopus bimaculoides
AAAACCGAACAATGTTACACAAATACAATAAAAATAATAACAGGACATAAGAACAGATTCTTTCGACTAAGGACGAATTAAATTAAGCTGGCGTGTGTGGAAATAAAGCTTTACGGCAGGGATACAAGATTTCACAGGCACAGGGAGGAATATCAATGTTGCACGCACAACGGCCAACCAAGAAAGAAAGATCAAGCTTGGCCGAACGGCGGTCACGTGGGAAGAGAAGAGAGAGCGGTAGAGGCAGAAGGACAAAATAATTAAGGAGGGGCGAGAAAAAATGATAGCGACATAGTGAAATGAAAAGTGGAGGGAAAGTGAGCAAGAAGAGAAGGCAAGGAAATGTGAGC
>NW_026425525.1:0-687 GCF_001194135.2 Octopus bimaculoides
AGTGGAGTTTAGTGTCCAATTTAACTCGATTTCAATTTCACTTGCCTCAATATAGCTAAGTTAAATGACCGTTATATATGTATATAGATAAAACTTACTTGGAAAAGGATGCGTGGTGTTCAATCATATAATAATATAAATATATAGATATAGGCATATACATATATGTACATACCTACATCTATATGTATACATACATGCATATATGGGTACAGGACATAAAAAAAAAACCTTAAACACAATGAGAAACGAAAACATAAAAACGATGCATGTCTCGTTTCTCTGTTTTTTCGTTGCGCGAAAAAAGTTCGTTTTCTGTTTTCGTTTTTATGTTTTCGTTTCTCACTGTGTTTAACGTTTTTTTTTATGTCCTGTACCCATATATGCATGTATGTATACATATAGATGTAGGTATGTACATATATGTATAGATATATGCCTATATCTATATATTATTTATATTATTATATGATTGAACGCCACACATCCTTTTCCAAGTAAGTTTTATCTATATACATATATACATATGATGGGCTTCTTTCAGTTTCCATCTACCAAATCTACTCACAAGGCTTAGGTCAGCCCGAGGATACAGTAGAAGTCACTTGCCCAAGGTGCCACGCAATGGGACTGAATATGGAACCATGTTGTTGGTAAGCAAGCTACTTACCACACAGCCACTCCTGC
>NW_026425526.1:0-434 GCF_001194135.2 Octopus bimaculoides
TGTGTGTGTGTGTGTGTGTGTGTGTGTGTGTGTGTGTGTGCGCGCGAACGTCTGTATGTAGATCGTTCGGTTTCAATCGGTATCATAGATAATTTTTCCCTTTGACGTGCCAAGCAATTATATACGATTCTATCATGTTCATATTGGACAGCAAGGGTGGAAAAAACACATCAACATCAACGAAAAAAGAAAAGACTCTGAAGTATTTAACAAAAAATATAGTCCTCCCGCCTCTTACTCTGTACGCATTTATATATCATATATGTGTGCGCGCGTATGTGTGCACGTGTGTACAGATATACACATATATATAACTGTATCTATATTTATATATATATATGCATACATATATATATATACGTGTGTGTGTGCAAATATTCATATATATACATATATATATATGTAACTATATGTATATATATATATATATATAT
>NW_026425527.1:0-593 GCF_001194135.2 Octopus bimaculoides
AAATTGTTTCTTATTTAATGTCGACTTTTGAATCCTCCAGAAATAACAAGTGCTTCGTGGTCGGTAAAATATTTCACGTAGGAAAAACAAAGACGTTCTCAAAAACCATATTCATTTTATTACAATTCCATTGAACTTCTATCGTTTGATTTATCAGATATTATAGACATAAGGAAACTGAAACAGCCTTCAAAAGGAGCAGCATATTAAAAAATATTCTCAAGTTAACAATGGATCTATTGGGAAATATCGACAATTAAAGTGTTGAAAACATTGAATAGAAAAGCCTCGTGGGAAGAAATAATGTCCTTGGGCATTTAGGGTAGAATAATAACCGAATAGTTTCAAGAATGTTTTCACATCAGAGCAAATTTCACTTACCTGTATCTCATCTTCTTCTTCGATCTTTGTCTCATTCTGTGCATCTGGCACATTTAGATGTCTTCGTGAGTTTAAGAGTCGATGGTTCTACAATCTGTCGACGAGAAACAATTTTACAACATTCAAAAGCAAGCTTTAGAGTTTCATTATTTAAAGGGACAACAGCTTGGGTCACAAAGTTCGCTATCTCTTGATAAGAAGGTCTTTCGCGA
>NW_026425527.1:603-1502 GCF_001194135.2 Octopus bimaculoides
CCCTTTATTTGTATCCTCCTTTTTGCCATTTGAAAACCAATTCTCCCAAGGACCAAGAATTGATACGTCTCATGGCTCCAAGATGTTGTTTTAGGAGGGATAAGTTTGAGGATTGTAATTCCTACGTTTGAACACTTCTAGGAGCTCTTTTTTTTTCTTGTTCACTGAATATTGAGCCTGGAATAGTTGTGCTGTTCTATCTGAGCTCACGATCATATGTGATCGATCCCCGGTTGGAGACTGTTCAGTAAATATTCTTTGGGACCTTGATTTTAGGCACGTTCTTCGATCCTTGTTGTTTTCAACACATTTCCTGCAGCATTAACAGACAACACAGCAATAAAACGAGCTTTGGTAACACCAGAGTGGCCGGCATTTACATTGTTATTGCCAACAAAGTCCCATGGTGGTAATCAATCAATGGATGTTCCAATCCTCCTCCGACGACGACGACGAAAGAGGGGGAAATGTTGATCAGAGCAAATGAACGTCGGAACAGAAGGCAAACAAGAACACTAACTCTGTTTCAACTTTTAACCGGCAATTAACCACCTATCCAAATAGATGCCCGTGGGCAATGTAAGGGAGGGGCGGATTTCTGGAAAACCCCGGTATTTGTGAGCAGGGGAGTGATCCCCTACCGCCATCTTGCGATGGGACCAGTAGACCAGCTGGTTTTGAGGCTATTTTCAGCTTATCTTCAGTACTGGACACCTCTTGTCTGCTAGAGATGGCAGGAACTGACTTCTGCTCCCAATATATATAAATTCAAGTGACAATTAGCTAAAAATCTAATTCTAAAATCTCTGCAAGAAATGAATGCAATTGCTGTACTGGCAAGTAATGTTTGTTGCGTTCATCTCTTACAGAGATTTTAGAACAAGCTTATTTGTATACAC
>NW_026425528.1:0-447 GCF_001194135.2 Octopus bimaculoides
TTTTGTGTTCAAACCAGCTAAATCTAGCCTTTTGCACCTACCATACAATGCCATTCAAAAATATACAATCACATCATTGAAATCTTGAAGCGACAAGATAATGCATCATTAGATCAAAACAAATTCATCATCATTTAGCATCTGCTTTCTATGCTGACATGGGTTAGATGATTTGACTGTAACTGGTAAGCTGGAGGGCTAGACCAGGTTCCAATCTAATTTAGCATGGTTTCTATGGCTAGATGTCCTTCTTAACACCAACCACTCCAAGAGTATAATGGGTGCTTTTTATGTACCACCAGCACAGGTTCCAGTTGCAGAATAGATAAGCATTACATTTAACAGAATAATTTGAATGCTAAAGGGTTAAATGATGCCATGAACCAGTCTACAAAATAACAACATAGGCGTAGGAGTGGCTGTGTGGTAAGTAGCTTGCTTACCAAC
>NW_026425529.1:0-526 GCF_001194135.2 Octopus bimaculoides
GTGGCTGGAAAGCAAGCTACTTACCACACAGCCACACCTGCGCCTATATAGATATAATAATATGTTTACTACAAATAAAATGCTCATAATATCACATGATATATATTCCACTTTTTATAGGAACAGTGATTCTCGAAGCAGACAAATCTATAAATAATAGCGTGTAAGTACTGGGTTAAAACATTTTGGAAAGAAAAAAGTCGAAGGCTCTCGTGACACTTGAACCTACATCGATAAACATGATGTGCGTATTATCATTGCACCACGGTAATCCTTCCAATTTCTCCCTCTATTGTAGAAGCTTTATTTTTATAAGCGGGAATTGTAGGAGATGGTGTTAGTTGGTTACAGTGGCCTCAATACTTCACTGGTGTTCTATTTTATTGACTTCGAAAGGGTGAAAGCTGAAGTCGAGCTCGATGGCTTTTGTAGTCAGAATAAAAAAACGGAAGAAATGCGACAAAATATCTCGCCCCGCGTGCTAACGATTCTGCCAGCTCGCCGCCTAAATAATAATAATAATAAT
>NW_026425530.1:0-411 GCF_001194135.2 Octopus bimaculoides
TATATATATATATATATATATACATACGTGTGTTTATGCATATATATATGTGTGTTTGTGGTGGTGGCAGCAGAATTGGGTTGGCGGAAATAAACGCTTTTGATTTTGGCAGGGGGCACACTTTCCGCCATCAATTCTTGTGGTTTTTCCGTCATTTTTACACGTGTATGTATATATATATATATATATTGTACATGCACACACACACATATACAAACGTACACACACACACACACACACACATATATATATATATATATACACACGTACATGCAAATACGTAAGCGCATATATGTAGATACATACAGGCTCACGGGTACACACATATACATATGAACAAATCTGTATGCGTTGTGATAGATCAATTCATGCATAAAAAATACACACACACATACAGATGTATATATATAT
>NW_026425531.1:0-300 GCF_001194135.2 Octopus bimaculoides
TAGATAGATAGATGGAGCAATGGCTTTGAGGTAAGATGTTTGCTTTCCCACGGCATAGTTCAGGCAACAAGGGCAAGTGTCTTCTGCTATAGAACGGAGACATTAACAGGCGATCAATGGTTGCCATTCTGACCAAATACAATAGCACACACACACTTGCATATACATATATACATACACTCGCATATATACACACATACACTCGCATATACAAATACATATACACACAGACACATATATACACATACACATGCATATATATACATATACATATACCCATATATACATATATATATATAT
>NW_026425532.1:0-325 GCF_001194135.2 Octopus bimaculoides
ATATATATATATATATATATATATGTTTGTATGTATGTGTGTGTATATGTATGTATGCACACACACACACACACAGACTCAAATGACAAGCTTCTTTCAGTTTCCAAATCCACTCATAAGGCTTTGCTCAGCACAGTACTATAGTGGAAGACACTTGCCTAAGGAGTCATGCAGTGAGACTGAACCCAAGACCACATGATTGGGAAAGAAGCATTTTAACCACACAACATCAAAAATTAAAATTAGAAACATTTCATCTTACCAGAGTTAGAAAGCTTTGATCCAGCAAAGGAGCCTGTATGTATGTATGTATGTATGTGTGTAT
>NW_026425533.1:0-220 GCF_001194135.2 Octopus bimaculoides
AGGGGTCAGATGTTATTTACCACAGATTTCAGGTGGTTACACATACAGGTGTATTTAGACATGCAGATACAGATAAAGAAGACAAATGTTATTAAGGCTTTATATGGCATGTCTTGCTGAAAATAGAAAAGAAATTAGGTAACTAAATTTCAATACACACAGATGTGTGTAACAGAAGGAGGGAAACAAGTGTCTTGCTGCAGAGGAGATACATGGTTAC
>NW_026425534.1:0-398 GCF_001194135.2 Octopus bimaculoides
TATATATATATATATACACACACATATATGTACATATATATACACATATATATACATATACATATATACATACATATGTATACATATACATAGCTATATATATATACATGAATATATATACATACATACATATATATCTATATATATACATACAAATCAGGAAAACAAATGCAAATTGTTACATACATCAACTTCTGTATATACACAGACTTCTTTATAAATATACTTCTTATATATGTACAAATACGTGTACACACAAATACAAATATATTAGTATTCAAATATATATACGTGAGCATGTGTATATGTGTGTGCGCGTGTGTATTTAACTATATGAATATATATATGCATTTATAGCTATATATATGTATAATTTCATATATATATATATATATATA
>NW_026425535.1:0-626 GCF_001194135.2 Octopus bimaculoides
CAGAGTGGAATGCACCGCTTTATATTAATTTTATTGATTTCGAAAAAGCAGTCGATAGTGTAGATAGGGAAGGCTTATAGAGAATTATGCAGCACTACGGCATACCAGACAAGTATATATCTATAATAAGAGCAACTAACCAAGGAATGTCATGCCGAGTCTTGCATGGAAACGGAGCTACGGATAAATTCGAAGTAAAAACAGGAGTTCGGCAAGGCTGTATACTTTCTCCCTTTATATTTCTACTAGTTATAGATTGGATTATGAAGGAAACTACGATTGAAAGCCAAACAGGCATTGAATGGACGGATGCAAAGGCTCTAGAAGATCTCGACTTTGCAGATGATATAGCACTACTTTCACAAACATATATCCAAGGCAAAATAAAACGTCAAAATTAGAAGCAATAGCTGCCAAACTAGCATTGAAAGTCAAGCGAGACAAATCAAAAATTATGCGCGTTAATGAAGAAAACACTGAACGTATTAATCTAGAAATCGGTGAACTAGAGGATGTAGCCGAGTTTACGTATTTACGTAGTAAGATAACGTTCTCAGGCGGCACCGACGAGAATAAGTAAGGCAGGGACCGCTTTCCACCTGTTAAAAAAAGTATGGAGCGCAAGT
>NW_026425536.1:0-531 GCF_001194135.2 Octopus bimaculoides
AAAAAATTATTTACGAAATTAACGCAAGTAACGCTCTGCTTAAAAAGAAAGAGTGAGTTACTTACCGTTCGAAAGTTCGGTTGTTTTTTCCTTTGAATGTTCGTTAAGGAGGCTGCTGTAAAGTTTCTTGGCTAAATAATTTTGGCATCCCTCTATCGCATTGGGGTAGAGGGATTTTAAAGTGTGGTGTAATGTTGGCATGATATGGTGAATTTTTATATGATGAGGTGGCGTCGTGTATGGGTGGTTGTTTGTTTTGATGTTGTTGTTTGTTATTTTTGTTTTTGTATTTATGTAGTTCATTAATTCTGTGTTTGTAGTGTCTATTGCTGTGAGCATGTTTTCTGTATGTGTTCTTGTGGTGTTGATGTTGTTTGTGGTATGTTTGGAGACGATGGTTTTGGGAGATGTATATCTCCCTGCTTTGTTGGTGTTTGCATTTGGTTTGGTTCTTTTTTTACTCCTTCTCCTCCGTCCTTTTCGGGCTATTTGCCACTCACTACTGCTACTTTAGTCCTCGGACGAGTCTTC
>NW_026425537.1:0-200 GCF_001194135.2 Octopus bimaculoides
TATCTATCTATCTATCTATCTATCTATATACATATATATCTGTCTGAGCTTGTTTCCACTCGTTACTTCACAACTGGTGTTAGTTTGGTTACATCCCTGTAACTTAGTGCTTCAGCAAAAGAGATGATAAATTAAGTACCAGGTTTAAAGAAAGATAAATGCTGCAGCTGATTTATTTGATTAAACCCTTCAAGGTGGTG
>NW_026425537.1:210-775 GCF_001194135.2 Octopus bimaculoides
CAGCATGGCTCCAGTCCAATGACAGAAACAGATAAAAGGTGGTGCCCCAGCATGGTCACAGCCCAATGACAGAAACAAGTAAAAGATAAAAACATAAGTGATAAACCATTATCACTTATCACTGAAGCTATTGTTGTTGATGTTATATCATTGTTGCTTTCATGGTTTCTGTTGCTACAACTGCTGCTGTTCATGTCATTGTTTAGCTTCAGGTTAGCCCTGCTATTGCAGTCCTATGCATATGATCGAAGTAATCTCAGCTGTGACCATTCTATTTTTTTGTTGTCTAGTTCTGTGACATGTTATTTGTTATTCAGACAAAGGCTACATAGAACTATATCATACAACAATGTGTCTCCCCACTTTGTGGCTGTGTGAGAAGCTTGTTTCCCAGCCATGTGGTCTTGTGTTCAGTTCCACTGTGTGGCACCTTGGGCAAGTGTTGTCTACTATAGCCCAACACTGACCAAAGTCTTGTGAGTGGATTTAATAGATGGAAACTGAAAGAAACCTGTCGTGTGTGTGTGTGTGTGTGTGTTTGTGTGTGTGTGTGTTTGTGTGTGTG
>NW_026425537.1:785-990 GCF_001194135.2 Octopus bimaculoides
TGTGTGTGTGTGTGTGTGTTTGTGTGTGTGTGTGTTTGTGTGTGTGTGTTCCCCACTGCAGCATTAAAATTGTAATTTAGTGGTTTAGCAAAAGAGAATGATAGAATGAGTTCCAGGCTTAGAAAAAATAAGTACTAAGGTTGATTTGTTCGACGAAACCCTTCAAGGTGGTGCCCCAGCATGGCTCCAGTCCAATGACAGAAAC
>NW_026425537.1:1000-1784 GCF_001194135.2 Octopus bimaculoides
AAGGTGGTGCCCCAGCATGGCTCCAGTCCAATGACAGAAACAGATAAAAGATAATAATGTGCTGTTTGAAGGAGATTTAGCTGTTATTTCTAGCATGTCTAGCTGCTTTGTAGTGGCTCCCTTAATAGCTCATAAATGTTGTTATTGTTGTTGCTGTACTGTTGGTTCTGTTGTCATTTCTGTTTTTGTTATTATTGTTATTTTTCTAATCAGGCATGGCCAAGTGACTAAGAAGTTTGCTTTACAACCATGGGCTTCCGGTTTCGATCCCAGTGTGTGGCATCTTGGGCTAGTGTCTTTACCATAGCTTCAGGTTGTAATAGTTGTAATAGCTTTGTAATAGTATTTTGGCTGATTGAAATTGTGTATAAGCCCATCAGATGTAATTACTATGTTACACTGATTCTGCTTGAGGATTACATTAAACCTTTAGCATTTGGCACTCCATTGGTTACAATGATGAGGGTTCCAGTTGATCAAATCAATGGACCTGCCTGCTCATGAAATTAACATGCACGTATCTGAGCACTCCACAGACATGTGTATCCTTAACATAGTTTTCAGGAGACTCAGTGTGACACAGTGTGACAAGACTGGCTCTTTGAAATACAGGTACTAATTTTTACCAGCTGAGTGGACTTGAATAACATGAACATAAAGCCAAAAGAAATGATGCTAGTCATTTTGTCTGGTACTCTAAAGATTCTGCCAGCTTGCCAACTTTCCTGTGCTTATCATAATAATAATAATAATAATAATAATATTATTATTATTATTATTATTA
>NW_026425537.1:1904-2145 GCF_001194135.2 Octopus bimaculoides
TAATAATAATAATAATAATAATAATATTATTATTATTATTATTATTATAAGTACCAGTGCATAACTGGTACTTATTTTATTGACCCCGCAAAAGGATGAAAGGCAAAGCTGACCTTCATGGAATTTGAACTCAGAATATAGCAGCAGATGAAATACCACTAAGCATTTCGCCCAGCATACTAACAATTCTACCAGCTTGGCACCTTAAATAATAATAATAATAATAATAATAATAATAATA
>NW_026425538.1:0-239 GCF_001194135.2 Octopus bimaculoides
ATGATGATGATGATGATAAGCGTTGGAGAAGAGGAATCTATTGCTACTAATGCTGTTACGGAGGATGATGATGATGATGAAGAGGAAGAAGGGGTGGATATTGAAGCTGTTGTTGATGGAGACGATGATAATGATAAACGATAGTGGAGGTGGTAGTGTTGGTAGCTTGACGGCGACATTGATGGAACACTTCTATAATATTCGGCATGTGCTTACATATATATATATATATATATATA
>NW_026425539.1:0-251 GCF_001194135.2 Octopus bimaculoides
GGAATCGAAACCGCAATCCTATGACCGCGAGTCCGCTGCCCTAACCATTGCGCCTCCACAACTACAGGTTAATTAGCATGTAAATAGAGGTCAGCTCTGAATATGGTAATAAGCAGTCTCGGACCAAATAACGGCCTAGCTTCCGGTAATCACCCGATCAGGTTTACGTTGAAATTATGGAATGTACCATGGTGGATGTGAACAGTTTCGTCAAATGAACTTCTCAAGTCACTGGCGACTATCACTAGAGG
>NW_026425540.1:0-536 GCF_001194135.2 Octopus bimaculoides
TGTGTGAGAGTGACAATGAGAGTTAGAGAATATATGTGGTGTATGAGAATTGATAACATAAATACAAACAATAACATAGAAACCTATATAAATGATAGATATAAAAATCCGAGAAATGATGTGCAAGAAAAATAGAGAAGATACAAAACAATGAAATAACCACAAACACAAAACTACTCTCTGTCTAACCTTTACTTTGTTAATAAATCGAATTGAGAAATATTGGTGAAGTAAGAAATAAAAGGAATACAAGAAATGACTGTAAAATATATAACGGGAGATGGCTTTAGAAATGATTAATGGTTATAAAAACATGAAGGAAAGTGCAAGATATATCATTGCCCGATATCAATAGAAAAAGCATGATTTTATAACTCTGACAGTATGTATTTAGATGTATATATTATATACATATATGTATGTGTATGTATGAATATACGCATGTATATATTATATACATATATGTATGTGCATGTATGAATATACGTATGTGTATATATACATATATATATGTATGTATATATATATGTATGTAT
>NW_026425541.1:0-339 GCF_001194135.2 Octopus bimaculoides
ATATATACATAACATTTATATAAAATTTATACATTCTAAGGAGAGAGAGCAGTGTTATAGGGAGAAGAGCAGACAATGAGAGATTTATATGCGATAAATCACCGAAAGCTATCCTACGCTGATATATGCAATAAGTAATATAACAGAAGTCTTTCTCGCTCTCTTTCTTCTTTATCTTATATACAGACTGTAAATACAAAGTCAGGCTCAGGAGAAAAAAAAATAAATAACGTTGTTAATTGTCGTCTGCTTTAACCAATCTCTCGGTTCAGACACTTAATGCTTTATGATCGAGGGTATGGAATGCTTTATATATACATATACATATTATTTATTACA
>NW_026425542.1:0-261 GCF_001194135.2 Octopus bimaculoides
TATTATTATTATTATTATTATTATTATTATTATTATTATTATTAGGTATTTGCTGATATGCTAATTATGCTGTAATTAAAGTCATGAGTGTGGATATGACATGCATGAATTCTTCTAAAAATATATCACTCTATATCATATTCTTTGTTGAGGTTTAGCCCAAGGTCAGGCCTAACTGAGCAGCCACATAATCAAAAGTATACCACTTATCATATATATATATATATATATATACAAAATTAAGAGGAATGACCACCAAAA
>NW_026425543.1:0-230 GCF_001194135.2 Octopus bimaculoides
AAGACCTGGGCTGAGGTAGTGAAGCACAACCTCCGAACTTTAGGCTTCACCGAGGCAATGACTTCTGACCGAGACCTTTGGAAATATTCTGTGTGTGAGAAGACCCAGCAAGCCAAGTGAGACCAAAATCCAAGGCCTCTGCCAGTGATAGACCAAAATCCAAGGCCTCGCCCAGGGATATAGCCAGCCCACTTATGCGTAACATTCCTTCTTTGGACACTAAACTCCGC
>NW_026425544.1:0-384 GCF_001194135.2 Octopus bimaculoides
ATATATCTTTATATATATATATATATATATATTTATATAGGGAGAAAGAATGAAAGAGATGCATAAATGTCTCTGTATATATATATATATTTATAGACATGGTATATACACATGCACACGCACATACACAACCACCAGGAATCCATGAAATTCAAAGTTAATTGAATATATAAGTGAACCGATGATTCTTCTATTCTCTAACTTCTCTCAACCGTCATTTCCTCTTCACATACACAAACACTCCTCACACACACTTCAGCAGAGTCACAGACCGATATATGCATACATACAGATACATACATACATGTATATATCTACATCTATATATATACTTATATGTATATAGACATATATATATATGTATATATGTATATACATGTATAT
>NW_026425546.1:0-217 GCF_001194135.2 Octopus bimaculoides
AGTGGATGGAATTATTTCTGGAAATACAATAAAATGTATAAATATTCGTTTGTTAAAAAATATTTTAATTATTTTCTTAAATTCTAAAAATAAGAAAAAGTTAGTTGGACAGGATTTCGTTGCATTGGATGATATAAAAATGATTTTAAAAATGCAAAAATAGCCAATGCACCCACCGTAAGGCACAAGGAGCCACCTGCCCCTTTACGTTTTATGA
>NW_026425547.1:0-466 GCF_001194135.2 Octopus bimaculoides
TATATCGGTGGATGGATGGATCGATCGATAGATAGATAGATAGATAGATTATGGAATTAACAGGTGATGGCATTCTTTATTTGAAATCATTGAAATTCTTTCAACATATTCTTACACCTTTAGAACATAAGCGAGATGTTATGCAATGATTATCTTATATCCCAGGTGTACGATGCGCATCCTCAGATTAGAATTTAAGAAAAAAATAGTTAGATTTTCTGGCCATTTCACTCAACGTGATAACGCATACCCAAGGAGAAGTGTCATTTCCATCTGTTTTCAGATTAAACTAAAACCATAGATATCATGCCCGACAAAATACAATTATAATCATAATACAAGATAAACAAATAGACACAAAAGACATAGTAGGCGTAGGAGTGGCTGTGTGGCAAGTAGCTTGTTTACCAACCACTTGGTTCCGGGTTCAGTCCCACTGCGTGGCACCTTGGGAAAGTGTCTTCTA
>NW_026425548.1:0-166 GCF_001194135.2 Octopus bimaculoides
AGACCTATTTTGTTTTTAAATTTTGTATAAGTTGTGTATAACACAAAATATTTCGTGAACTTATATTTTTCAAATCGGAAATAGCTCTATTTAGAGCCATATTTCCAAAAATTCAAAAACATCTTTCTCGATCCTAGCCATATGCTGTAAAGCAAATATGGCTATG
>NW_026425548.1:176-367 GCF_001194135.2 Octopus bimaculoides
CAAAAACATCTTTCTCGATCCTAGCCATATGCTGTAAAGCAAATATGGCTATGGTATACAACAAGGCCGATTTCCCGCCTCTAATGCCAGAGGCGAAAGAACTTATTGCCGTTCCGCATGAACGCAGACAGGTGGTGGAGGAGAGCAATGATTCTGAATCTACTGCTGCTGCCTCAACCACCATCACTACC
>NW_026425549.1:0-430 GCF_001194135.2 Octopus bimaculoides
GAGAGAAAGAGAGAGAGAGAGAAAGATAGAGAGAGAGAGAGAGAGAGAGTATGTGCATTTGCTAACAATGTTACTCTCGCTGGAGTTTGAACCCTCGGCCAGCGATACACAGTATGATCTAGCTCCTGCTTGGCCTGCGGATTGCTGAGGGTAGTTTTAAGCACCACGGGGGAATCTGAACTCAGAAGAAAAAACTTGCCGAGATACTAAAAGGAAATCTGGTCCGATACTCTTTTAATCCGCTAATCGAGTTCCGTATTATAAACTGGAATCCAGAAACTTAAGTGACGAAGGGTGGTTTTGATCATATTCGAATTCAGACTATGGAAAAATGTACTCCAAAGCATTTTGTCCATCGCAATAATAATTCTGTCAATTAGTTTCTACTCTAGGCACAAGGCCCGAAATTTTTGGGGAGGGGGCCAGTCGA
>NW_026425550.1:0-256 GCF_001194135.2 Octopus bimaculoides
CCCCACCTAAAACCAAGGTCAAATCAAACTTTAATAGCATAGAATGGAAAGATCTAAGAGACTTACAGCAGGACAAAAGCCTTACTATCAAAGAAGCTGACAAAGGTAGTACTGTAGTCCTAATGAACACAGATTTTTACAAACACCTAGCACTCTCCTTACTAAACGATAACTCCTTCTATGAAACTATCACCAACCATAAACACCAAAAAACTCTCAAAAACCTCACCACCCTTATACTCCAGCAAGGTCAAGG
>NW_026425551.1:0-394 GCF_001194135.2 Octopus bimaculoides
TAGCAGTGGTGGCTATAATTATGATACCAGTGGTGGTGGTGGTAGTAACAGTAGTAGCAGTAGTAGTAGTAGTAGTAGTTGATAGATAGATCGATAGACAGATAGATAGAGTTGGATATAGATAACTAAATAGATAGAGAAAGTGATAGAAAGATAGACTGAAGAAAGAAGAGACTGGGACAAACAGGGCAACCAAAGGTATGAAAGATATGAAGTGAGAAAGAGGGAAAGAGAGACAGAGTGATTAGAAGAGAAAGTACGTGTGTCTAGGAAAGGAGATAATGATGGATGAGTTAAGAACAGTTCATTTCAGAGAGAGATTGAGATGAGAGAAAAAGTGGGTTATGGAGGAATGGATCTATCTATCTATCTATCTATCTACCTATCTATCTAT
>NW_026425552.1:0-334 GCF_001194135.2 Octopus bimaculoides
TGAAAAAAAGGTATTCCAATGTTAAAAAAACATAAACAAAATATACAAGTATAAAAACTCAACGCATTTTCTACCTTTACTCATTTTCTTTTCCATATAAATATATATTCTTCAGGCCGCACCTATCAGAGCTTGTCACAACTTCAGTTCTTAACTAAATTGGAAGCTGTTAACATTTTTGAAGAAGTCTGATCCCTAGCTACATTTTAGCATAAAAATTTTTTTTTGAGATTTGATCCACTAGAAAAAAGCTTATATCAAAATTTGCAGCAACGTTATAGGAAAGTAAGTAACGCCACCAATCAAGTTTAGATCTAAATAACTTTTTTATTTT
>NW_026425553.1:0-254 GCF_001194135.2 Octopus bimaculoides
GTTTGTCTAATTCTTCAAAATATAATTGGATTTCCATCTTTCACCTCAATATCTATCAATTCACAATCATATTGAATATTGACATCTCTCTCTCTCTCTCACTCTCCTAAATGTGAGTAGCCCTGTAGCACCCCTACAACACGACCCTGGTCTACCCCAACCTTTTCCCCCACATACCTTAATCCCCACCCCTCCCATCTGGGTCTGTTGTGAACTACATGGTAACTTCAATGTGGCTGGTATCACAACACATA
>NW_026425554.1:0-236 GCF_001194135.2 Octopus bimaculoides
TATATATATATATATATGTAAGTATATGTATGTATATGTATGTATGTATGTATGTATGTATGTATGCTTCTATTTGTGATTGTATACGTGTGTATATATACATGTACATATGTGGGTGCGCTTGTATACGATGTATACGTGTTTGTATATGTGTGTATATTTGTATATACCTGTATACGTTTGTATATGTGTTTTGGCATATGTATGCTGCTATGTATCTGTATATTTGTATATGT
>NW_026425554.1:256-491 GCF_001194135.2 Octopus bimaculoides
CGTATGTATGTATGTATGTATGTATGTATGTTTGCATATGTGTGTGTATACGTGTACGCGTGGTTCTGTCTGTGTTTGTGAGTTCGTATTTGTGTATGTATGTAAATGTTTGTATATGTGTGTATACACGTGTACCCGTGATTCTGTCTTTGCATTTGTGAGTGTATATTTGTATATATATGTAAATGTATGTATGTATGTATGTATGCTTGTTTCTGTTTCTGTATATATGAGT
>NW_026425554.1:501-615 GCF_001194135.2 Octopus bimaculoides
TGTATGTATGTATGTATGTATGCTTGTTTCTGTTTCTGTATATATGAGTATGTCTAAACAAGTATGTGAATGTCTGTGTCTATGAGTACATGAATGTGTATGAGTGTGTGTATA
>NW_026425555.1:0-372 GCF_001194135.2 Octopus bimaculoides
TTTTTCAATTGCATGTAACACGGGCAACGCCGGGTATCTCTGCTAGTATTGTATAAAGAATCGTGGTTAAGGCCAAAACAATGCGAAATAAATGCAAGGCAAATCACAAGAAAACAAATATATGAATTGATGTAGACTTACCTTGTATTCAATATTTCGGGGTTATGACATCAACAACGAAGAAAGTCAATACAGATGTATGTATGTATGTATGTATGTATGTATGTATGTATGTATGTATGTATAGACATACGCTATGTAATACGTCATGATTGACAGCTAAATCCACAAGTCTTATTTTTAATTCATTCTCTTTTTATTTTCTCTCTGTTTATTTTCTCGTGTTCCTTTCTGTTGAAGAGCTTAGGCTCG
>NW_026425556.1:0-256 GCF_001194135.2 Octopus bimaculoides
CAGAATCAGTAATTTACGCGATTGCAGGCCTTAAAAGCATTAAATAGCTGAGGGATTGAAACTAATCAAAGAACATACTAAGTATGTCTATCTTCTGGAATGTATGTTGAAAGTTTGTCTTAACCCTTTTGCCCGGAGACGGTTGATTTCTGTAGTTATTATGAATGTATTTTGGCGATTTAAAAACAGTTTTGACTGTTATTTCCAACACGTAGACATACTTCGTATGTCCTTTGATTAATTTTATTCCTTCAGC
>NW_026425557.1:0-264 GCF_001194135.2 Octopus bimaculoides
CACACAACGGGTTTCAGTTTCCATCTATCAAATTCACTCAGAAGGCTTTGGTTGGCTGAAGACACTTGCCCAAAGGTCGATGGAATGGGAATGAACCAAGAACCATGTGGCTGGGAAGCAAACTTCCTAACACACAGCTATGCCTGCACCAACATGAAATAATTTCAGTAAGGGGAGATATGATATCAGTTAAATATAAAGTGATAGGCGCAGAAGTGGCTGTGTGGTAAGTAGTCTGCTTACCAACCACATGGTTCTGGGTTC
>NW_026425558.1:0-781 GCF_001194135.2 Octopus bimaculoides
TCTGTCTGTCTGTCTGTCTGTCTGTCTGTCTCTCTCTATCTATCTATCTAATGAGGTATTGAGTCCGTACCTTTATATGACATTGGACTTAACCAATCGATAGAGCCAAGTAAATCAAAGTCCTGGCCTCAATATAACAGACTAACACATTATTGAAGGTGGTGCCTAAGTCTTGTCCAACTGACTGTGTCTAATTCCAACAAAATAAATAAAAACACAAAAAATTACACCCTTACCTCTGTTTATTTCGGTGTAAGTCCACTCCTTGTGAAAATTCAATTTAACAGTTGTATGATCTTTAGTTGACAACTGGCATCTTTTGGAACGAGAGTTATAGTCAAACGACCGGCAATTTGCTATCGCTTCGCAATCAAGCAGACATTGCGTATAATCAATACCATCAATGATGTTCAAATCATTGTTATAATATAGAGCGGTATTGTAAATCAGATCTAAAGGACATCTTCCTGTAAGAAGAAGAAAGTAGATGAAGCAATGTTGTTTTTTGTAGTTTTCCGTGGTGGTGGTGGTGGTGGTGGTGGGGGACTATTTTACGGTAAATAGTTTCATCATTTTAGATTAATGAGAAATAATTAATAGATACATTGGGCAAAGAGAAGTTAATAATAATAATAATAATTATAATAATAATAATAATAATAATGATAATAAGATCACTTACAGATCGCAAACCTCCGCCAAGGCAATACCAATGTCCTCTCAATGATCAGCCAGAGATGATTTTTAAAATAAGAATATCTTAAATAAACTCGACTGCTCT
>NW_026425559.1:0-1554 GCF_001194135.2 Octopus bimaculoides
TATATATATATACATATATGAAAGCACGAAACGGGGAGTAATATCACAGTCGAAAACTGAGGAGGGGTTAGATTTCTTTTGGCATTTTGTCTCGTACTTATCTGTCGTTGTGTGTTCGCGTGTTTTTCACTCTTTGAGTTATTTGCCTATATTTACAAATATTTGCAATTCTTATAGAAAAATAATCGTGATTGAAAACTGTAGGAATGTTTCATTCCCTAACCAGACCGGCAAAACACACGATCTTTAGCGAGACACTTTACGTATGGATGTACCTGATGAGGCCCAGACTGCAAAATGGGTGTAACACAACATGTTGAACGGGATACAACTCGTAAGGGACATTAGCAGGATGGATCAAAACGACTGTTGTACAAAATAAAGATTAATATTAAATCCACCTTCTGATGACGTAAGAAATCATTATATACATATATATTTATATATATATATTCACATTCATAAGTATTTATGTATTTATACATATATATGTATAAACATATATTCATACGTATATTCTTTTACTCTTTACTCTCTTTTACTTGTTTCAGTCATTTGGCTGCAGCCATGCTGGAGCACCGCCTTTAGTCGAGCAAATCGACCCCAGGACTTATTCTTTGTAAGCCTAGTACTTATTCTATCGGTCTCTTTTGCCGAACCGCTAAGTTACGGGCACGTAAACACGCCAGCATCGGTTGCCAAGCGATGTTTGGGGGACAAACACAGACACACAAACACACATACATATATACATATACATATATACGACGGGTTTCTTTCAGTTTCCGTCTACCAAATCCACTCACAAGGCTTTGGTCGGTCCGAGGCTATAGTAGAAGACACTTGCCCAAGGTGTCACACAGTGGGACTGAATCCGGAACCATGTGGTTCGTGAGCAAGCTACTTACCACACAGCCGTCTGTCCGTCTGTGTATGTGTGTCTGTGTATGTGAGTCTGTGTATGTGTGTATGTGTGAGTATCAGTTTTCTAAAACAACTACAGGCAACCAAATTAATATATAAACTTTAAGACATCAAAATCTGGAACCAAATATTCTTCAGATAAGCTCCAAACCCAGTTTGAAGGAGTTTGCGAGAATTCCGAAGATATTTCCTTCAGCCTGTTTTTATTTTGATAATAAAAAGCTTCTCCTAACTGACAAACCTATGAAATATTCTTCAATTTCACAGCTTCTATGCTTTAATAGTTGGGTTCAGTTGTTCGTTCTGTATACATTCTACATTTATTAAGGCGGCGAGCTGGCAGAAACGTTAGCACGCCGTTTGTGTGTGTCTTTGTGTCTGTGTTTGTCCCCTTATCACCGCTTGACAACCGGTGTTGGTGTGTTTATGTCCCGTAACGTAGCGGCTCGGAAAAAGATTCCGATAGAATAAGCACCAGGCTTAAAACATAAGTTCTGGAGGTTGATCTGTTCGAGAAAAAGGCGGTGCTCTAGCATGGCCGTGGTCACATGACTGAAACAAGTAAAAGAATAAGAGACTATAAGAATATATATATATATGGGAGAATATACGAAAAAACAACAACAGACG
>NW_026425560.1:0-625 GCF_001194135.2 Octopus bimaculoides
TGTGTGAATGAGCGTGTATGTGAGGTTCACATTGTATTGTGTGTGTGTGTGTGCATGTATGTGTGTATGTGTGTGCTTCTATATCTCGTTATATGCGTTTGTGTTCATATAAGTATACATCTAACCGCACACCCGTATGAACGCGGCGTGGGGTGTCTATTTTTGACTGCACGATAGTGACACGCCCTTATGCATAGGCATATGTGCGAGAAGCATGCATACGCACACACACATACGACCGTATGGAATTGCACACACACACACACACACACGTTGTGCTCATAGGTATTCCCAGCTACGCACAGAACTAAAATCACAACGGTACATATTGTGCGCATAATCACGCACTACCTTTCCTATACACACACACACACACGCACACACACACACACACACACACACGCGCACAACACGCGGCAGATGCACATAGCTATACATTGATATACACAACCACACGCGCACACACACGTATACACACACACACACACATGCGCATGCACGCACGTTATTCACAAAGCTATACATTATTACACATAAGCATACACAAACATCAAATCTAGACACATAACCACACACAACCACTCACACACACACACACACACACACACACACACACACACACACA
>NW_026425560.1:1098-1988 GCF_001194135.2 Octopus bimaculoides
ATACACATACATATACATACAGCTACTAATGAATTAACACACACACACACACACACACGTTATGGCCATGACTATACTCTGTCACACACAGTCTAACACACAGTTATGCACACAGCTAGGCAAACAGCTATGCACATATCCACACACACACACACACACACACACACATACACATAAATACCCTCACGCACGCACATACATAAACACATACATACTCACAGACACATGCATACACACATATACGTATAGCTCATCCTCAAACAGGTGGGTGCCATAATATGAATACAGCGCTATCTCCTAATTTGTGTGTCTTTATTTATAGAGATCTCAATTAACACATTTTGTTATGTGGCGGTGGTGGTGGTGTGGGAGGGGTTAGCTGTGTATATATGTGTGAGAAAGGGGGAGGGAGAAAGGGAGACAAATATGAAGAGAGAAAGATAGATAAGAGGGAGTGAGAAAGCAGTAGATAGAGAGGGGAGAAAGTAAGTAGTTGAGGTAGACTATAAGAAGAGAGAGGGAGAGCACAAGCGTACGGGAGGGAGAGGGAAGGAGAGAGAGACGGAGAGAAAGAGAGAGGAATAAGGTGTGAGTAGGGGAGGAGGAGAAGAGGGAGAGGTTGACAGAGAGTAGAGAAGGAGAAAGAAAGCTGAGAAAGTAAAGATTGAAGAACAGCCATACACATATTCATAAACTCACATACACACATACAGACATGCATATACATACATTATATGTGTGTGTGTGTGTGTGTGTGTGTGTGTGTGTGTCTATGCATATTTATATACATACATCAATACATATATACATATATATGCATAAATATATTCATAAATATGTATATATACTCATATATATATATATATATATACATACACAAACAATATCTA
>NW_026425560.1:2120-3199 GCF_001194135.2 Octopus bimaculoides
ATATATATATATATATACTAGCTGACGTACCCGGTAATTCCTGGGAAAACAGGGCTTATCCCTTGGTTCCGTTCTCATAATTGTTTCGCTAATCCAGTAACAATAATACAAAGTATGTAGCCCTTAAAACGGTTTCTGTGCATTTGCAGAGAATACCGAACTGTCTTACACAGGATCTTGTTTTTAGGAATTCTGAATAAGTTATGAATGCCCAAATTGTGAAGTCAGTTATGTAATAACATGAAATTAGTTACCCGATAGTAAGAATTCAAATAAAGTAGCCACGAAAAGGGCTTGAATGCTTTCCCAGAGTATATAGAACTTAGGAGGAAATACTAATAAGGTATGTATACTAAAATCGGGGAGCATGTTGCGTAATAACAGGTTAATCAGATATGAGATAATAATTCAAAGTAAATAACTCTGAAAAGGGCTTTTGTGCGTTCCCAGAGAATATTACCCTCAGGGGCGCTAGTGTTGGTATATTCGTGAATAAGTCACTAACCAAAATAAGTGGATCTATTGTTTAGGAAAATACTATTTGCTTGTTTAAGGGTGGTATTGGATAGATTGCGAAAATAACAGTTCCAATACTAAGAAATAAGCATACTCAATTTCATTTTTACCAAATAATATTGGAAAATGAATGGGTTATTTCTCTTGGTTATATATATATATATATATATATATATATAAGGATCCCTTCCAGGGGCGAATGGGTTATTTCCGTTGGTTTTTAAAATAAAATATATTAGATATATATATAAGAATCCCTATTATCGATTTTTTTCAACGATTTTATAACGAAATAGGATTGTGTATCATATATGATGCATGAATGCCAAGGAAATATGTCCTATGTTTCATATGTGATACACAGGACAGACAGAGGGTTAAGTAAGCGCCAGGTGAGAGAATAAGTCGATATAATTGTACACATCTAATCACGACCCATTACAAATCTGTACCACCTGAATCAATATTAAGAATCCTTGCTGGATGCTAAACAACTTGAAGAAACGAAAAAAGTTTATATATATCAGAGAGAGAGAGAGAGAGAGAGAGAGAGAATGGGGGGT
>NW_026425561.1:0-279 GCF_001194135.2 Octopus bimaculoides
TTATTATTATTATTTACTTATAGCAATTTAATTTTGTAAATTACACATAATTTGCGTTATTATTCTGTTGATTCATTATCTTATCGACGCCTGTTATTGATTATTGTTTAGTGCATGCAACAAATATTTCGATCAATCCTCAATGGCAACACTCGAAGAGAAAACCAGTCCACAAACAGCTAAATATCAATGGAGTTTGTGTTTGCGTATGTGTGTGTGCTTGTGCACGCGAATGCTTGTATGCATTTGTACACACAGACACACATATATATATATATA
>NW_026425562.1:0-350 GCF_001194135.2 Octopus bimaculoides
GCAGATGGTTGTTGCGGCAAAAAAAAAGCAAAAAAAAAAAAGCTGTGTTGTGAGGAAGTTTGCAGTAGCTTTTATTGGTAGTGTAAGCATTAACACCAGAGTAATTACAAAGGTAAACCTAACCATTGTAATTTCAGACGTTGTCTTAGTGACTGCAAGAACGAATAGTTTGTGGTCGTATTTGAAAATGTCCTGCTGCATTTGATAGTTCTAGCAATGTGCATGGATTAAGACATCTAGTTTTGATAATAATGGTTATGAATAATTGGAAGTATTTGTGGTTTGTGATGGTCTTAAGGCGCTTCTGTCACCAAAACGTTCACGTGGACAGTGGTGAAAAGAACTGTCAT
>NW_026425563.1:0-371 GCF_001194135.2 Octopus bimaculoides
GAGCAATGTGAAATAAAGTGTCTTGCTCAAGGACACAACACACCACCAGGGATCGAACTCACGAGCTTATGATTGTGAACCAAATGCCCTAAACACTATGCAATAAGCCTTCATGCGGCAATAAGACAGCAACAAGAACAACAATACTTACAATTTCATTTAACAATCCTCTTTTGCCAAACAGATTATTGATGATGTAATTACTGGACGTGGCATCAAGGGCAGAGAGCTGGTCATCCAAGAGGAAAATGTCTGGCCGAGAGAATATTGTCCTGGCTAAGTTAATTCTGGAACGCTGACCACCACTCAGGTTCATTCCCTGAAATGGTCAAGTAGATAGAGAGATGGATACACAGACCAGACAGATATAT
>NW_026425564.1:0-350 GCF_001194135.2 Octopus bimaculoides
TGTATGCATGTATGAATGATATATGTATGTATGTATGTATGTATGTATGTGTGTATGTATGTATAATATTTTGTGGTGGATGTAACGGATCTAAATTATATAAGCCGTAAAACATAAAATTTCCTTGTCATGGGTGTGTGGTTAAGGAGTTCGTTTTGCAACCGCCTCGTTTTGGGTTCGGTTCCACTGCACTTCGGTCAAGTGACTTCTACTCTGGACCCTAACCGAGAAATGTCTTGTAAGTGGATTTCATTGACTGAAACTGTTTGGATGATCACATTCTCTCTATCTATCTGTGTCTGTATGTGTGTGTGTCTGTATGTGTGTGTGTGTGTGTGTGTGTGTGTGTG
>NW_026425565.1:0-313 GCF_001194135.2 Octopus bimaculoides
GTATGTATGTATGTATGTATGTATGTATGTATGTATGTATGAATATATGTCAGTATAGGCGCAGGCATGGTTGCGTGGTTAAAGAGTTTGTTTGCAATCTCGTCATCTGAGTTCAGTCCTACAGCGCGGCAACTTGAGTAAGTGTGTTCCAATATAGCCCCGGACTGACTAATGCCATATGAGTATATTTAGTTGTCGGAAACTGTATGGAAGCCCGTTCTAAAGATTGTGTGCTAGAGTATCTGTATTATTTCTTTACTACCCACAAAGGGGACAAACAAGGACAGACAAACGGATTAAGTCGATTATATCG
>NW_026425566.1:0-1550 GCF_001194135.2 Octopus bimaculoides
TCAATTGTAATTCCAACATCAATACCACTATATTCATTTTGTTGGTTTAAGTTATGGTTGATGGAACTAAGGATATTGCTGTTATCTTCATAATTGCTATTGTTATTATTTCCATTTCCATTTCTATAATTATTGGTAATGCTATTATTGACATTGATTAAATTATTATTAACATTTCTATAACTATTATTTTCTATAACTTTTATTTTCAATGATTCTGGCTAATTTTATGTTCTTTCTATTTAACCTAGCTATGATTAGGGAGGGTTGAGTATGAGATTCTGACTGTATTACATGAAAAGATTCTACTATATCTGTGGGAAGAAGGGAAATTTTTTTGTAAAATAACTATAATTTGTTTTTGTATATATTAGTGGATACTGCACAGCTGAATGGGATATTGAACCAGACAGGATTTTAAAATTTATTGTGCGAATGAGTACAGGATACAGTTTGATTACCAATATTTGCTAGGACAATATTATGATTTATAGTTTTGCATATCTTTTTTGTGGAATCCCTATTATTTTGTAGAGTAACTATATCATTTGCATTTCTATTTCTTTTATGTAACCTAGGTTTTTTGCTAGTATTAGTATGTAGCCTCCTATCAAAATATACTCTATTATTATTCTTATTACTTAAAATATCAGGTATGTAGGCTGGTTTTTCATTTAGTATTTCATCACCACTAATTAAGTTAGTAGACTTACTATTACTAACATCATTATTAATTTCTCTATAAAAATGACTCGGCCTTCCAGGACTGAGGAAAGAAATTTTCTGGTCATATCCTGCTTTAGACAAAGTAACATTGTAGTGGTATGAATGGGAATTAAAAATATCAATATTTGAAGATAACTTAGTAATTCTCTCAGAAATGCTTTTTACTATTGACTTTGATACATTCGGGCAGTGATTAGATAATTTATTCACATACCTTGTAACCTCGTTCCCTTTTCTATAGGGGTAGTACAATTTGGAGTCTATGCTTAGAGTAGTGTCCAAAAAGTTTACTATCTTAGTACCATATTTATACGTAATATTTAAGTTGAAGCTTTTAAAAATCAATGACTGATTTATTGTTACTAGGGATGATGAATAAGGCATCATCCCTATATAAACCGCCCAACAGCTCTGGGATTTCCTTATTTAAGCTATACAAGAGGTACGCACCTACTAGATTTGTAATTTCAGCCGAGTCGCTCAATCCTATCGCTATATCAAAGTCTGGAGTGTCAGCCTTAGTCCAAAGTTTTCCATCAAATTCAATAATATCAATTTTATCCCTAGTAATAAGAGAGCGATTTTTAGCAAAAATAAGAGCCTTATTTAGAAGTATTGGCGATATGTTTGAATAATAACTATTTATGTCAAATTGGATGGAAGAATACTTACCAGTGTTATCGATAGAGAGCCCCCCCACCTATAGTAGTTTCCCACTAAACCCAATGAAATTTTATAACTATATCATTCATGTTTGCTGTCTATACTGCCTACCCCTTTCCCTTTCCCTACAAGGAAAATGCTGGTGCCCTCTTAAGCTTTGA
>NW_026425567.1:0-230 GCF_001194135.2 Octopus bimaculoides
ATATACATATATATACATACATACTTACACATATATATATATATATATATCTATGTACGCATATACATACATACTTACATACATACATATATATATTACATACATACAAGCACATATTTATGGTCAGGATAAATGTTGTTATATGGGTGTGAAAAGAGGAAAGACTATAAACCAGACTATCAACATCTCCATCAATGATTTGACTGTTTCCTCTATATCTGACGAGGAAT
>NW_026425568.1:0-212 GCF_001194135.2 Octopus bimaculoides
TTCTATTTTTTCTCTTAAAAAAAACAAAATGCAGCTAACATGCACAACCAGTTCTTATCATCAACATGTAATAACGATAATAACAGAAAAAGCTTAAACCAGGCAGTAAAATTACTGTTAAGGAAGGTTTTAAATCGTAATTGATTCCTTTAACCCTTTAGCAATCAGATTACTCAGTCAAATGTATCATCATCATCATCATCAATGACAAC
>NW_026425569.1:0-406 GCF_001194135.2 Octopus bimaculoides
TATATATATATACATATATATATGCATATACATATATATATGCATATACAAATATGTATATATTACATAAAATGAGACAACAAAGTCAGGGATGTGTGAACATTCTAGAACATTTATAAAGAGAAAGGTAGCCTTACAGCTGTTTCTGGGATATTAGGGATATCCCTTCATCAGAGACGATATGAGAGAGAGTTAACCAGAGGGAAATAGTAGAGTTCAATATTAGGGGTTATTTTGTAAAGGGAAGGATATAGGAAGTATAAAGGGAAATAAGAGAATAAAAATAAAAATAAAAATATATATAGGATGCTACACTTGTAGTTCCATTATCCAAGGAAAACGCTGTGTAGAATGAATAGAAATGATTGTTGTTAATGGTATGTATATATATATATATATATATATA
>NW_026425570.1:0-811 GCF_001194135.2 Octopus bimaculoides
TATATATATATATATATATATATATATATATATATATATATAAAGCAAAGGTACACACATACACACTTTTAGTAATCACAAAAATGTAAAGAAATAAAAAATATAAGAATTCAAATATTTTCTCTATAGGTGGTAAAACTAAATAACACGTAATTATACGGAAATTGAAATGTAATAGAGGGTAAAATACACATGTACACACGGAAACTATCAAGCAACAAAACAAATTAGCGACAACTAATCAACAAACTTAACACATATAACCGTTTATGTATGGGTGTGAGCGTTCTGTTTTGACGTATCAATTTGCATACGATGTATCGGCCACCGTATTCATAATGTAAGGAAGTTGAACATGGAAATTTAAGTAAATTGATTTTATACGCGGTCCAGAATTACAAATAATTTGACTAAAGATTTTCGTAAAATTACTTTCGTTAAAATTCACAAATGCTTTAAATAAATTGTCCTGACTGTTCTTTCTTTTTTTTGTTTTTTTTTTTACCTGCAGTTTTCAATTTTATTTATTTATATTTTGTTACTAAAATATTCGTGTTTGATACATAAAAAAGTAAAAGTTACGGAGTCATGTGACAGTAAATACTTTTATGCTAGCTTTCTGTATGGGTGTCTGATTATGTACGAATGTGTGTATGTAGATATATTTACATATATACATATATATACATTATATATACATACACACATATCTATATAAATATATATATATATATATACATAAAATATATATGTACCTACATATACAGACAAATAATACATACATATATATATATATATATATATATATATA
>NW_026425571.1:0-467 GCF_001194135.2 Octopus bimaculoides
AGACGAAGACAGGTGTATGAACAATAAGCAGGTCTATTAGTTTACGTTCGGGAAAATAAAAAGGTGTTTTACGTTTCGAGCCAGCGGTCTTCAAGAGAAAGGAATACGAGAAAATAAAGAGAGAGATTAAAAGGAAGAACAGAAACAGAAAGAAGCCTGTTGTTTATATGTGTGTGTTAGTGTGTTTGTCTCGACCATCACCGCTTGACAACTGGTCTTGGTGTGTTTATGTCCCCGTAAACTAGTGGCTCAGGAAAAGAAACTGATAGAATGAGTACTGGGCTTAAAAGAATAAAAAAAAACGTCCTGAGATTGATTTGTTCGACCAAAACACTTCAAGGCGGTGCTGCATGATGGCCACAGTGAAAAGACTGCGACAAATGAAGGAGTAAAAATAAAAGAATACACACATACATGCTCATATGCTCAAAGGAAGGAATAGAATACAACGGATAATGTGAAAAATA
>NW_026425573.1:0-352 GCF_001194135.2 Octopus bimaculoides
TACTTCACTTTATCGTGCAGTTATTGTTAATACCTCGTTCAGAGATTTAATATATATATATATATGGATGCGTAACTTTCGATCATATAATAATATAAATGATACATAAATATATGCATATATATACATACATATATGTACATACCTACATTTATATGTATATATACATGCATGTATGGGTACAGGACATAAAAAAAACGTAGACACAATGAGAAACGAAAACATAAAACAAGAACATAGAAAACGAACTTTTTTCGAACAACGAAAAAACAAACAGAGAAACGAGACATGTACAGATACATATGTATATATGTAGGTATGTACATATATGTATGTATATATGCATATATTT
>NW_026425574.1:0-1072 GCF_001194135.2 Octopus bimaculoides
CCAAACTTCAGGCCTTGTGCCTATAGTAGAAAGGATTATTATTATTATTAAGGCGGTGATCTGGCAGAATTGTTTGCATGCTGGTTGAAATGCTTAGTGGTATTTCACCCGTCGCTGTGTTCTGAGTTCAAATTCCACCAAGGTCGACTTTGCCCTTCATCCTTTCGGGGTCGATAAAAATTAAGCACCAGTGAAACTCCAAAGTCGATGTAATTGACTGGTCCCCTCCCCCTACCAAATTTCAGGCCTTGTTCCTTTAGTAGAAAGCATTATTATTATTACTATTATTATTATTATTATTATTATTAAGGTCATGTGCTGCCAAAATCTTTAGCACTTTGGACAGAATTCTCTGTGGCATTTCTTCTGGTTCTTTATGTTCTGAGATCAAATTCTGCTGAGGTTGACTTTTTGTCTTTGATCATTCTGATCTTCATAAAATAAATACCAGTTGAGCACTCGAGTTGATGTAATTGACTCCCACCTCCTCAAATTGCTGGCCTTGTGCCAAAATTTAAAACCATTATTATTATTATTATCGTTATTATTATTATTATTATTAGTATGTTTCCCAATATTTAAAATATGTGTACTGTCTTTTTTTCATTATTTTTTTTCTCTATTCATTTTCTGTTCTCAGATATTTTTTTTTTCATTTCAAGAGACTTGATTGTTGATTAGGTTAAAAAAAGAAAAAAAAAGATATTAAAACAAATGCCAAAAATATATGAAAAAGTAACAAAAAAAAAATAAAAAAGGAAAAGAGAAAGTTAAAGCACACAAACAGAACTATTTTCTTTGTCTTGTCAGGGCTTTCAGAACTGAGCCCCAAAATAGTTGTGAGGGTATTTCACTTGCAGAAAAAAAAAACAAAAAAAAACAAAAACAAAGGAAACCTTAAAAAAATAAATAAACCTGAATAAAATGAAATGAATTAGACTCCTGACATATTTCAATTGTTTACATAATATATATATATATATATATATATATATTATATACATACATATATATACTATATATATATATATATTATATACATACATATATATATATATATTATATATATATA
>NW_026425575.1:0-785 GCF_001194135.2 Octopus bimaculoides
TCAATTCCTTCAAGAATCAATAAATGAATTTATAGTATTCAGTCTCTAAAATGTCTAAAAGGTACGGTAAAAGGACCAGCAAATACAACAATAAAAACTTTAGAAATATCATGAATGTTCAAAATATTTATTAAAAGAATATTTATAAATATGCATGATTTCTAAGTTGTATAAAAATATGACAAATTAAAGTTAAAACATTACGATGTGTAAACATACATTATGATATAACATATAATGGGTAAATATATACGGTATGATGAAGTTATAAATTTACATGTATTATATTAAAAACGTGTACATTAGGACAGGATTAAAAAAAAACAAAAAAAAACATATAATATAAAAGTTAAGTTAAAAGTATGCATCTACGGATGCATCCGTCATGTTATCTGGTTCGCCCCTCCCTTCTCACTAAGAGTAAGAGGTCTTCCTAAATTATTTTTTAAAATATTAAAGGAAAATTTCCCTAAGCACCACAAGTACTACACCATTTGTAATAAATCAACAATAAAATTAGCCTATTCCGCTACTCCAAATGTAGGATCTATCATCTCTAAAATGAATAGGAATAAAATTAGACACTATAATGATAGTAGGAACATTAATGAGGATAACCCTGATGGAAATAAATATGATAATTTGAGACCTAGTAACAATACTACTAATACAAAAACTGAAATTAATGTACCTTGTATTAAAACACAAAAAAGTGATGTTAGGGATACAGTTGGAGATGGGAACGATATTAATACTAATGATAATAGCAACGATAGAGAAGATAG
>NW_026425576.1:0-325 GCF_001194135.2 Octopus bimaculoides
ACCTGTACGTATATATGCATATACTCATTTACTATTTGTTTTTACATACAGACGTATATACATACATACAAGCACACACATGTCTCGTGCTGTGTGTATATGCGTATGTACAATATATGTGTGCGCGAGTCTGCGAGTTTCTTTCGCTATCAAGCTACGTACGTCTTTCCATACTACAGCTCACTTCAACCATTCCCCCTCAGTTTCACATTTACAAGAAAGACAAAAACAAAACAATAACGAAATAAAATCATATCATCGTCGTCGTCGTAGTCGTCTTCATCATTATCATCATCATCATCATCATCATCATCACCACCACCAC
>NW_026425577.1:0-552 GCF_001194135.2 Octopus bimaculoides
TGTGTGTGTGTGTGTACCAGTCTCCATATTCTCTGACCTTATGATTATTGCAAATATAGACTCCAAGGAATATTACCATTCAATGAAACATACATGAGATGTAGCACGGTATCCACCCGGGTAATATATCTCTCTAAACATACATTAATAATAATCCGCGTATTTCAAAGGGTGACTAAGGGGGCATGCCTAAAGATGGAGAGAAGGTCAACATCAATACACCCCTAAATGATACCCCATTACCACCTGAGAAGGAATACATAAAAGATCTCATCGATAAAACCCAATTCCTTTATACATGGCACGAGGTGGCCAGCATACTATCTCGACTGAAAAAGGGAAATAAACTTTGAGGATGTATCGATCTTCATATTCTCAATCATTATAATTACTGCTATGACATATATATATATATATATAGGGGAGAATTCATAAAAGACGAAGACAGATGCTGTAGACAATAAACAGATGTATTAGTTTAACGCTCGCGAAGTGAAGAAGCCTTTAACGTTTCGAGCCTACGCTCTTCCACAGAAACGAACACAGAAAGAA
>NW_026425578.1:0-458 GCF_001194135.2 Octopus bimaculoides
TTAGAAGGTAACATTTTGCAAAAGACTCGTCTTATTACGTTGTAAGTAAAGCAAAACCCTGATTGTCTATTTTAAAGTTCTGTTGGACAAACCTCGTTCACACACGCCCATACAAACATACACATAGATACACACATGCATACAGGCATGTTTGTATATCTATATTTACATATTTACATGTCAGTATGTACGTATACATGTTTGTATCCATGTACGTATGTAAGTACGTACGCATGTATGTATGTACGTACGTACGTGTCTGTCTATATATGTATGTATGTATGTATGGATGGATGGATGGATGGATGGATGGATAGATGGACGGTTGGATGCATGCATGCATGCATGTACACATACTCATGTATGAATGTATGTATGGATGAATGTATGCATGCATACATGTACGAATGTATGCATGTATATGTGTATGCATGTACGTGTGTGTGTGTGTGTGTGTG
>NW_026425579.1:0-320 GCF_001194135.2 Octopus bimaculoides
TACATATAGATACAAAACTGGGTACATGACATGGCAAAAGAACATGGACATGTATATAAACAATACATGAGTATATGCATATATATGTACATGTATGTACATACCTTCATCTACATGTACATATAGATACAAAACTGGGTACATGACATGGCAAAAGAACATGGACAAAATGATAAACAAGGTGCAACAAACAAGCAAGCTACATACAAAAACATCTCCTTCATCAGCTGCCACCATTAAAACACCCGGCGTTTCGCATGTATGTGTATACGTTTGTGTGTCTGTGTTTGTCCCTCCACCATCGCTTGACAACCGATGCT
>NW_026425580.1:0-314 GCF_001194135.2 Octopus bimaculoides
TTATTCATGGAATGTCTTATATATTTTATGATTATTGACGCTACCTTGTTTATGGTTAGTGTTTCTAGGATCCCTGTGTGGGGAATACTATCAAAAGCCTTTCGGTGATCGATCCAGGCCAACTTAGACCCTTCTTCGTTCAGCGGCTGTTTTCAGTTATGATTTTAATGATCAATAGCTCATCTTAACAGCCATATGAGCCCTTGCAGCGTCCTTTCTGCTCTTCTGGAAAAAGGTTGTCTTCTTCCAGATACTTTCTCTCTGCGATATTATTATTATAATTATTATTATTATTATTATTATTATTATTATTA
>NW_026425581.1:0-326 GCF_001194135.2 Octopus bimaculoides
TATATATATATATATATATATATATATATCGAAGGTATAATAAAGTCCACACAGACACGCATACATACATACAGACAGGAGCTGGAATAGGAATGATAACAAGGTAAACATCTCCATCACACCACCACTACCACCACCACTCTCATCACTACTACTCCTACTACCACCAATTACGTTACCACCACTGGTATGTCATATGTCTGGAGGTGTTATAATTTAGTTGCTAATTCACGGTGCAGGTGCAAATGAAAGGATACCAACGTCATACTTGACATTTCCACTTATCATGGGTAACGTTGGTGTTACTGATGATAATGATGGTGGTG
>NW_026425582.1:0-277 GCF_001194135.2 Octopus bimaculoides
CATACATACATATATTCGAATTAATCCATTTTGGTAAAGAGGCTGCGCTCTTCCCTTGGCTTACAAAGGATACTCCTAGTATGAAATCCTGTCATGGGAAGAGGGTATTTTCAAGTTAAAGGAAAGATGGAGACACATTGAGCAACAAAATGGCTCATATTTGGTTGATTAAAAATGTAACGGCAAGCATTTATTGACTTTTTCTTTCCATTAAAAATCGGCACGAACTTTCCAGACAACCCAATATATATATAAACACACACACACACACACACAC
>NW_026425583.1:0-249 GCF_001194135.2 Octopus bimaculoides
ATAATAATAATAATAATTAATTAATTCGTTTTATTGGCCACAAGGGCTAACGGCATAATAAAGCAAAACAAAAAAGCTAGATAAAGACAGGTCGGTGGAACAGATTTAGACCCCAAGTGCTGCTAAGTCAGGGCACTTTTGGTAATGGTTGGCATAGCAACAACAACAACAACAACAACAACAACAACAACAACAACAGCCGCAACGACGATAAATACGTAAACACGTACCCTGCAGCGTAAAATCACG
>NW_026425584.1:0-693 GCF_001194135.2 Octopus bimaculoides
ACTTGCTTTATCTAGCAGTGTGACAACATGTGCAGAGATTTTCCCTCAGTGGTTGAAAAGAAACTTTGTTCTTATTGTTTATTCCTTTGTCAATCAGTCAAACAAAACTATGATGAAAGGCACTCCTGTCATGACAACCTGTTGTTTGTATATCAATAGTTACATTGTTCAATAGTCACCATTAATTGTGGTGGTGAGCTGGCAGAATCGTTAGCACACCGGGCAAAATTCTTAGCAGTATTTCGTCTGTCTTTATGTTTTGAGTTCAAATTCCGCCAAGGTCAACTTTGCCCTTCATCCCTTCAGGGTCGATAAATTAAATACCAGTTGTGTACTGGGGTTGATGTAATTAACTGCCCCCCCCCCTTCCCCTAAAATTTCGGGCCTTGTGCCTAGAGTAGAAAATAATATAAACATTACTTATGATGGTTATATTGGGACAATTTTGGCTGCTACTTTTAGCAGGCTGAAAGACATGTGTCAGCTTTCTGTCCAGAAGTGTTTGTTAATGAACAGTTTTTTCTTCCCATCTCTCTGTCTTACACATTCTATATCATATCTTTGGTGTAGGTGGTGGAATAACAGGCTTGTTAGTTAGTTGATTACAACATCACTGAAGTGGTAGCCTTTAAAGTGAATTTTGAATATAGGCAAGAGGGAAAGAAGGACATGTCATATTCGTATCAACACCAT
>NW_026425585.1:0-216 GCF_001194135.2 Octopus bimaculoides
ATAATAATAATAAACTTTCAAAATACAAAGACCTGGAAATAGAGGTAACTAGAATGTGGAGTCTAAAAACAAACAATTCCTATCGCAGTAGGTGCATTAGGCATGATAAAAAATTATTCAGACAAATACATAACAAAGAAAAAATAGGACTAACAAGTAGATATATCATACAGAAAATAGCACTACTAGGTACTGCACACATCCTACGTAAAACAC
>NW_026425586.1:0-860 GCF_001194135.2 Octopus bimaculoides
TGTCCCTCCACCATCGCTTGACAAGCAACGTTGGTGTGTTTACGACCCTGTAACCTAGCGGTTCGGCAATAGAGACCGATAGGATAAGTACTAGGCTTACAAAGAATAAATCCTGGGATTGATTCGTTCTACTAAAGGCGGTGCTCCACCATGGCCGCAGTCAAATAACTGAAACAAGTAAGAGAATAAAAGAATATATAAATATATATATATATATATATATATATATATATATATATATATATATATATATATATATATATACATACACATTTATGTATCTCTTGCCGAATCGCTAAGTGACGGGGAAGTAAACACACACACACACACACACACACACACACACACACATATACATATATAAATATATACACGACAGGCTTCTTTCAGTTTCCGTCTACTAAATCCACTCACAAGGCTTTGGTCGGCCTGAGGCTATAGGAGAAGACACTTGCCCAAGGTACCACGCAGTGGGACTGAGCCCGGAGTCATGTCATTGGGGAGCAAGCTTCTTTATTTCATAAATATTTGCCATAAAGGCATTACAAAGAGGGGACAAACAAGGACAGACAAACATAGAAGGGGTGAAGTAGCTGTATTGATTAAATATTTACAATTTTAAATATATAACAAATAATTTGATTATATTTACAATGTTCGATTGAAGCATTGCTCATTACAGATGCAATTTGTAATGGCTTTCCTGAAGGATAGGCATCCGACCACCTGGGTAGACCCCTTGCTTTTTCCTTCCCTTGTTTTTGGCTTCCTCTTACCTGGTGCACACAGCCACGTCTGCAGAAACTGACGGTTATATTTAAGAAGATGGAGGTCTCGTGTGGGATGATAGTGGTAGTAAC
>NW_026425586.1:3643-4919 GCF_001194135.2 Octopus bimaculoides
CTTACAAAGAATAAGTCCCGGGGTCGATTTTCTCGACTAAAGGCGGTGCTCCAGCATGGCCGCAGTCAAATGACTGAAACAAGTAAAAGAGTAAAAGTGTATATATATATATATGGGAGAATTTACGAAAAAAAAACAACAGACGAGGACAGGTGGTGTAAACAACAAAAGGATGTATTAGTATAACGCTCAGGAATACAGAAAGTCTTATATACATATATATATATATATATATACACACACACATATATACGTACACGACTGGTTCCATATGATTTCCGTCCCTGTAATTAACTCACATTTTATTGATCAGCTGGCACTTCAACAGAAGCCAATTGCCCGAGGTTCCGCGCAATCAGATCGAACACGAAACTACATAACGGCGAAGTCATCTTCTTAACCACATCGCCACGAGATCTGCGCCTAGGGAATTCAAACACCGAGAGGCTGGTCAGGTGGTTTCAATAGGGGTAGAATAATTGATATGGGTGACTGGGTAGGGATCGGGTAGGTAGGTGAGAGGAAGGTCAAAGGCGTCTGGCGTGTCAGCGTGTCAAGGCAAAGGATTCGGGTAGGTGATGATACCCGTTTTAATGATTGTGGACAGTTGAGAATGACAAATAAATCCAGATCCCTTTCATGTTTCTATTCAGGGTCTTTGCGGAATGTGAGGGGTTAAGAATGAACCCTATAATTGCAGTTGTTGTTGTATGTTGTTCTTGTTATTGTGGTTGGTGATGCTGTTGTTGTTGTTGTTGTTGTTGCTGCCCCGCTCCGCCGCCGCCCTGCAGCTGACCCCATAATCAGAGCCCTTCCAACGACCACATTCCTTCAAAGATTTTTGGAAGGAGTTATCTAACGCGTACTTCCTTCTTTTAAAAGGGTACAATGTCTGTCTGTCTGTATGTATGTATATATATATGTATGTATGAATGTATGTACGTGCGTCCATATGTATGTATGCACGTACGTACGTTTGTATGTATGTATATACGTATGAATGTTTGTATGTATGTATGCATGTATGTACGCATGTATGTATATATGTACGTATGGATGTATGTATGTATGTACGTTCGTATGTGTGTATGGATGTGTGTGTATGTATGTATGTATGTATGTATGTATGTATGTATGTACGTTCGTATGTGTGTATGTATGTGTGTGTATGTATGTATGTATGTATGTATGTGTGTGTGTATGTATGTATGCATGTATATATATATATATATGTGTATATATATGTATGTATATATATATATTTATATATATATAA
>NW_026425586.1:5781-6248 GCF_001194135.2 Octopus bimaculoides
TATGTATATATATATATGTATATATATATATGTATATATATATATGTATATATATATATGTATATGTATATATGTATATGTATGTATGTATGTATGTATGTATGTATGTATGTATTTAATTTTTGTCTAGACATTGTCAAAATATGAAAGTCGTAGATAATTTCCATACGCTAGTTTGTGAAAAACCACCTAGAAAAGTTATTTTGCTGCGTACTAATAAAATTTCCAGACGTCTGTATTGACAATTTTACCTCGTATAACTATCGTAAAATCTGTTGCTATTTGAGTTGACAAACTGTGTTTGGTTGTTTAAAATCCGAAACGGCGGTGTGGAGCGGCGTGGAAATTTGTATTAGAACTCTTTGCGTTTGTATCATAATTTAGAGGTGACCATATTTAGATATATTGTCTGTGTTGTGAAAGAGAACGCTCGATATCCAGCGATGTGGGTTCAAGTTCAGTTCTGC
>NW_026425587.1:0-538 GCF_001194135.2 Octopus bimaculoides
TATATATATAAGTAGTGTATATGTTTTAATGTTTCGTTTAGGCATAGCAATACTAATAACCTGGTGCTATAACTCAATACAGATATACTTCTCAATACAGCGTTAGTTGAGTATAGAGCGCAATGTAAAATTAAATGAATGACAAAGGAACAAGAAATTACGCAATGAACTTCATTTGAACATTTACACTTAAAGAAAAGATCACAGTCGAAAAATATAAGGATACATAAGAAACTGAGTATAAGGTTTGAAGGATAAAAGACTCTCCCAGAAATATGTGTATATATATATATATATATATATATGACTATACATAGGCAATTATCTATCTATACATACATACATACCTACACACGCACACACACACGCACATAGACACATATAAAGCATGGTAACTTTTTCCGAGAAGCGAGCGCATCGCATAAGAATTGATTGATCATCTGGCGGGCCGCAACACTAAAAGAATAGAAAAAAATCAAGGCTATTTTCGGAGGCGCGCCATTCAGAAAGTGCTGCGGACTGCAGTTTTCTCATGATT
>NW_026425588.1:0-201 GCF_001194135.2 Octopus bimaculoides
ATATATATATATATATATATATATATATATATATAATACGCACACACACATATATATATGCATACATATATATGTGAATGTATGTATGTATATACATATGTATATATGAACAAACATACATATTTGTGCACATACATACATACATACATACATATATATATATATATATATGTGTTTGTGTGTGTGTGTGTGTATACTTAT
>NW_026425590.1:0-659 GCF_001194135.2 Octopus bimaculoides
AGAAAGAAAGAGAGAGAGAAAGAACAGAAAGAAAGAAAGAAAGGACAGAAGGAAAGAAAGAAAGAAAGAAAGGACAGAAGGAAAGAAAGAAGGAAAGAAAGGAGGAAAGAAAGAAAAAAGAAAGAAAGAAAGAAAGAAAGAAAGATAGAACAGGAAGAAAGACGGAAGAAAGGGCAGAAAGAAAGGAAGAAAGAAGGAAAGAAAGAAAGGACAGAAAGAAAGAAAGAAAGAAAGAAAGAAATAAAAAAAGAAAGAAAGAAATAAAGGACAGAAAGAGAGAAAGAAAGTAAGAATGAAAGAAAGAGAGAAGGAAAGAACGAAAGAAATAAAGGACAGAAAGAAAGAAAGAAAGAAAGAAAGGAAGAAAGAAAGAAAGAAAGAAATAAAGAGAGAAAGAAAGAAAGAAAGGACAGAAAGAAAGAGAAAGGAAGAGACAGAAACAGAAAGAGAGAAAGAAAGCGAGACATAAAAAGAGAAAGAGAGAGAGAGAGAGAAAGAAAGAGAGTGAGAGAGAAAGAGAGAGATACAGAAAGAGAGAGAGTGAGAGAGAAAGAAAGCGAGACACAAAAAGAGGAAGAAAGAGAGAGAGAAGGAGAGAGGTACAGAAAGAGAGAGAGAGTGAGACTGGTATATATTAGAAGCCAGAGAAGGAGAGAATG
>NW_026425591.1:0-322 GCF_001194135.2 Octopus bimaculoides
AGGGTTCCAGTTGATCCGATCAACGAAACAGCCTGCTCGTGAAATTAACAAGAAAGTGACTCAGTATTGCACAGACACTTGTGTACCCTTAATGTAGTTCCCAGGGAGATGCAGCGTGACACAGTGTGACAAGGCTGGCCCCTTTGAAATACGGGTGCTACTCATTTTCGCCAACTGAGTGGACAGGAGCAACGGGAAATAAAGTGTCTTGCTCAAGGACACAACACATCACAGGGAATCGAACTCACATTACACACACATACATACATACGTACATACATGCATGCATACAAAAATACATACATACATACTTACGTACGTA
>NW_026425592.1:0-264 GCF_001194135.2 Octopus bimaculoides
TATACATGTATACGCATTGACCCACATATATACGCATAAATACCCATATACATAGATAAACACACACGTACACAGATACACATATATACATATACACATATACAAAACACACACACACACATATACACGTACACACACGCGCATTTGCATGCATCTATATTTTTACACACATGCACATACATATACACACATGTATACGTGTACATATAGAGACACACACAGACACACGCACAAACACACACACAAACACACACATATATATAT
>NW_026425593.1:0-144 GCF_001194135.2 Octopus bimaculoides
AACAAACGAACGTAGGAAGGAAACAACGAACGTAGGACGAAAAGAACGAAAGTAGGAAGCAACAAACGAACGTAGGAAGGAAAGAACGAACGTCGGAAGGAAAGAACGAAAGTAGGTACGAACGAACGAACCTAGGAATGAGAG
>NW_026425593.1:277-436 GCF_001194135.2 Octopus bimaculoides
AACGAACGAACCTAGGAAGGAAAGAACGAACGTAGGAAGGAAAGAAAAACCTAGGAAGGAAAGAACGAACGTAGGAAGGAAAGAACGAACATAGGAAACAAAGAACGAACGAACGAACGTAGGAACGATCGAACGAACGTAGGAACGAACGAACGAACG
>NW_026425593.1:446-553 GCF_001194135.2 Octopus bimaculoides
AACGTAGGAACGAACGAACGAACGTAGGAAGGAAACAACGGACGTAGGAACGAACGAAGGAACGAACGATCGAACGTAGGAAGGAAAGAACGAACGTAGGAAGGAAA
>NW_026425593.1:4183-4659 GCF_001194135.2 Octopus bimaculoides
TCCTTCGTTATTTCGTACGTACGTTCGTTCTTTCTTTCGTTCGTTCATTCGTTGTTTCGTACGTTCGGTCCCACGTTCGTTCCTTCGTTGATGCCTTGGTTCGTTCGTTCGTACATACGTTCTTTTCTTATTCCCTGCCTACGTAATACGTACGTTCGTTTGCTCGTACGTACGTACTAACGGACAAACGTTCGTTCCTTCGTTCGTTCATTCGATCGCTCGTTCGTACATACGTTCGTTTAATCGTTCTTTTATTCGTTCGTTCATTTGTACGTACGTTCGATCTTTCGTTCGTTGGTTCCTTCGTTATTTCGTTCATTCGTACGTACGATTGTTCGTTTGTTCTTTCGTTCGTTCGTTGCGTCGTTTGTTCCTTCGGTCGTATGTACGTACGTTCATTCGCTTGTTTCTTCGTTAGTTCGGTCGTTCGTTCGTTTGTACGTACATAGTTCTTTCCTTATTCCCTGCCTACGTAA
>NW_026425593.1:4739-4887 GCF_001194135.2 Octopus bimaculoides
GTTCGTAAGTACGTACGTACGTTCGTTCAATAATTTGTTCGTATGTACGTTCGATCGTTCGTTCTTACGTACGTAAGTAGAGACGAACGTTCGTTCCTTCGTACATTCTTTTCGTTTATTCGTTCGTTCATACGTACGTACGTTCGTT
>NW_026425593.1:4897-5188 GCF_001194135.2 Octopus bimaculoides
CGTACATTCTTTTCGTTTATTCGTTCGTTCATACGTACGTACGTTCGTTCGCTCGTTCGTTTGATCTATCGTTCGTTCGTTCGGACGATTCTTCGTTTGTTCGTTCCATCGTTCGTTGCTTCGCAAGTACGTACGTTCGGTCGTATCTACGTACGTAGATTCGTTTGTTCGGTCGTTCGTTCGTATGTTCATTCGTTCGTACGTACATACGTTTGCTCGTTCGTACATAGTTCTTTCCTTATTCCCTGCCTACGTAATACGTATGTACGTTCGTTCGTACCTTCTTTCAAT
>NW_026425593.1:5285-5404 GCF_001194135.2 Octopus bimaculoides
GTACGTACGTAGGGACGAACGTTCGTTCGTTCATACCTACGTGCGTTCGTTCTTACGTACGTACGATCGTTCATTAGTTCGTTATTTCGTTCGTACGTAAGTTTGCTCGTTCGTTCGTT
>NW_026425594.1:0-360 GCF_001194135.2 Octopus bimaculoides
ATATATATATATATATATATATATATATATACACTGGAAAAAGCATATATATTTACATTGGAAATATCATTTCTCATCTCTTGCCGGTGATTGTCACGCGCTGATGTCGGGTTACTACCCAGAATCCCGAGTCCGTGTGTATCACGTCAGGCTAGAGATGAGAACGATGATTTCCTTTTGCAAATACTAACAGTGCAGAGTGTGTCATTAGCCAGCTGGTGGATATGTCTTCCTGGGGCTATAAACTAGAGTAGCATCGTCCCTAATGGGTCAGCCACATTTAGGTGGCAAATATACTTCATGATGTCATACTGTTACTGTTTATATCTCGCTCAGAGATTTATTATTGCTTGTATATAT
>NW_026425595.1:0-224 GCF_001194135.2 Octopus bimaculoides
CAGCAACAACAGTAACAACGAAAACAACAGCAGCAGCAACCACGACAGCAGAGGAAGTCCATAGAAATAAATCTATTGTCAGATGTAAAAAGGAAAAAAAAAACGTTTAGTTCGGTTTAAGAATGTAAATGTTGCTCACAGACATTTTCTCTCATTCCAACATAGAATTTACTGAACAACAGTTTAGCACGGTTGTCATGGTAACCAACCAATGAAATTTGGCT
>NW_026425596.1:0-251 GCF_001194135.2 Octopus bimaculoides
ATATATATATTCTCTAACATCAAGTTATCGTTTTACCTAAGTGAAACAATGTAAATATGTATGTATGTAATGTATGTATGCATGTATGTGTATATATGTGTGTGTATATATATATGTATATACATATGTATATATATGTGTGTGTGTATATATATATATTATATGCATATATATACATATGTATATATATATGTATGTGTGTATATATATAATAAAGAATAAATGGAGCAAAACGCATATAATAAATAAGT
>NW_026425597.1:0-228 GCF_001194135.2 Octopus bimaculoides
CTAGCTGGATTCCGGCTCCTCCAAACTCTGTAGGAGTTTGCGGTGTGTTTCTCTTGGGTTGTCCTACTTAATGCAAAGTAATAAGCATATATTACTTCTTTATATTCTTCCCGGTTCCATTTAATTCTTTTACATTTTTAATTTTGTGGTCGGTGTGTTGGTGAACTTTGGGGGCTTAATTTGGGACAAATCCTGTCTAAGTGACCTTCCAGGTTCGTATTCGGGGAA
>NW_026425598.1:0-206 GCF_001194135.2 Octopus bimaculoides
GGTGGTGGTGGTGGTGGTAGCCGATGTAGTAGTAGTGCTCATGCCCGTACTGGTACGTTAATGGTGGTGGTGTTGTTTAGTCCCAGATCAACCATCATTCGCCAGACCTATATTCAAAGCTAATCCATTTGTGACCATCCAATCTGTTTAAAGTGTCTAAAACTACAATATTTGTGTCTGTATTAAGTTGTCACCACCACCGCCGC
>NW_026425599.1:0-561 GCF_001194135.2 Octopus bimaculoides
GCATGTATATGTGTACATATGTATGTATGCATGTATATGTGTATGTATGTATGTATGCATGTATATTTGTATGCATGTATGTATTTGTGTATGTATGTATACATAGATGTGTATGTATGTATGTATGCATGCATATGTGTATGTATGAATGTATGTATGTATGCATGTATATGTGTATGTATGTATGTATGTATGTACGTATGTTTGTATATGTGTATGTACGCATGTATGTTTGAGCGCATTCTTTCTTCAGGGAGCATCAGTTCCAATTTTCCCTTATTTAACCGCATCTTGCTTTGGTTCGTCTGCTGAGTTACAAAACGCAGATCAAACTGGAGTTCAGTTCAGTCTTCTTCTCCATTCATGATTTTCTTGTGCTTGGAGTCACCTTCAATCATTTTTTAATTATTTTGCTGTGTTTGACGGCGTTTAAGCTGTCGCTTTTTATATATACATGTTTGTGAGTGTGCGTGTGTTTGTAATCCGTCAAAGAGTCCGTAAGTCAGGAAAAATGCGGTTTTTCCTGAGTATCAAACACAACGAAATAAAAATATTTGCATA
>NW_026425600.1:0-456 GCF_001194135.2 Octopus bimaculoides
ATGCCAGTATGGAGAAGAGTAAGATGAGCAAGACAAAAGTGACTCAGGAAGGACAATAGATCAGAAAGGAGGGGAATGATGTGGAAGTAAAAGTGCTGTAGAAGATATAGGGGTACATAAGGGTGGTTATAGTGAGTGGAGCATATAGTGAGGTGTTAGAGTATGGCAGAGGAGAGAGACAAGTGAAGGTACAGAAAGTAGGTGATAGGTGAAAATAATGTGAAACAGGATGGGAAGATAATAAGAATGAGGAATAGAAATGGTTCCCGTGGCAGGGTAGATAATTGGTAGTACAAAGAATGCCATAGAAAGATGAATGATGGGGGAATGAGATGTCAGGAAGGCTTGAAGGAATAGAATGGGTTACATACATAAACAAAATGTATATACCTATGTGTATATATAAGTGTGTGTGTGTAATGAAAATGAACAAAGAGAAATAACTCAGAGTAGCTG
>NW_026425601.1:0-1032 GCF_001194135.2 Octopus bimaculoides
CATTATAACAGAACATCCAATGTGTGAGAAAGTAAAATCCATATTTCACCATCAGCGTTATTTATGTCCAAGAAAATCAAGGCACACAAGTCAATACATTAAACCAACATCCAGCAGGTAACATCAGTAAAGTCAGCAGTAGTAGAGTCTTTTTGGAATTTGAGTTGTCGATGACGTTGTGTTTTTATGTGATTTGCAAAGTTGAGTATTTTTTGTTGTAAAATTGAGTGTCAATCATTGGTGTTAATTATTGATATTGTTCGTGTGTTTTTTTTTTTTGTGTGTCTTCCCGTTGTGGAAAATGGAGAAAGCACCGGTAGTTGGCCAAAGTTATGCGGCCGCGACTGGAAAAGGAACAGACGAAGGAAAGCTGGAAATAATTGAAATTAAGGTTGACCCGAAGAAGATGAAGGAATGTGAGAAGTTGCTGGCGAGGGTCGGAAACACGCTGACGTTGACACCGCCTGTGGAACTGACAGAAGGTGTAAGAAAGAGAACTGTAGTTTTTAAAACCATGAAGGTGGCAACTAGAAGGATAGAGCTCGCGACAGTTGAGGAGATCGAGGAGTGCCTGAAAGGTATCAGAAAGCAAACAACTTTTGTAACTAGACGAAAAAAATATGCCACTTTGGAGGTACGATTTGCAACGGAAATACAAGCAATTAAGAACTGTACGGAAGCTATACGATCGGAGGAATGGGTGCTGTTGCCGTCGTACTGTGGCAAACGTGTGGCCAGAGTGCGAATAGGCAAACTACCCCCAGAACTAGATGAAGCATGGCTCATGACAGCAATAAAGTACAACATGAAGGAAGAGGCCAAGATATTGAAGGCCACAAGAACAAAGAGTGTGGATTATTGGGGATATGGAATCGAACTGACTATTCAGGCAACAGTGGAAGACCTTAATAGAATTGACGAGGAGATAGCGCTACCTGACGACCAAAAATTAAGAGTGAAAGTGGAGGGCAGGCCGCCTACATGTGGCGAGAAAGGCCACATGAAGGCGAGATGCCCGCAGAGAGAACCAAC
>NW_026425601.1:3654-4383 GCF_001194135.2 Octopus bimaculoides
GCCGAATGCGGAGGCTTGTGAGGGACCGATCATGACTGAGGAGATAATCGAGGCGTTGGCGAACTGTGGGAGGGGCAAATCGCCGGGACTCGATGGCCTACCCTATGAATTATATAAAAGTATGCCAAACTTGCTCGGACACCTGTTGGCTTGTGTGTACACGAACTGGCAACAGAATGGATTTATTCCCAGATCTGTGCGCCGGGGAGTTGTGACACTAGTCAGGAAGGACCCAAGCAAGGGGGATTGTTTAGATAACTTTAGGCCCATCACTCTGTTAAATACAGAAGTGAAGATTTGGCCAAGGTACTAGCAAAAAGGTTGGCGCGTATCACGGATGGTGTGATCTGGGAGGCACAGACATGTGCCATCCCGGGTAGGACCATCCATGATAATCTCCACCTTATACGCTACACCATAGAGAGGATTGGGGCTAAGACTGGCAGAGGGGGGGGGCTTTGGTGCATTTAGACCAAGCTAAGGCTTTCGATAGGGTCGACCATCGATACCTGGTGAGTGTTCTTGCGGGGTTTGGCTTGCGTCTCGGTTTCCTCAGATGGATCATTCAGTTGTACCATAACATCGACTCGATAGTTCGGGTGAACGGTTTTCTTTCTAAGCCGTTCTGCATCAAGCGTTCGGTTCGTCAATGGTGTCCACTCTCTCCGCTTTTGTACGCGGTGGCTCTCGAGCCGCTGCTGAGAAAGCTGAGAGAGATCCCGAGAGCGC
>NW_026425602.1:0-235 GCF_001194135.2 Octopus bimaculoides
TGGTTGAAGTATGTCAGTCGTTTGCACATACATGTGTGTCATTCCCTAATCCCAAAACGGAGTCAGCCACACACATTGCTAAAACAAATTTCTGCTGAAGGGCATTATCTGAATATTTCGCTTTTCGAGTTCAGGAATGCGTCCGGAATTCAGTACATGATCAGTTATATGCAATAACTAGTAATATACCACTCAGCGAGATACATACATACATACATACATACATACATACATA
>NW_026425603.1:0-258 GCF_001194135.2 Octopus bimaculoides
ACCCCTAGGGGTCAGCCACACTTAAATGGCAATATACTACACTATATATAAATAAATATATATAAATAAATATATAAATATAAATAAATATATATATATATATAAATAAATATATAAATATAAATAAATATATATATATATAAATAAATATATAAATATAAATAAATATATATATAAATAAATAAATACATATAATATAAATCAATATATATATATATATATATAAATAAATATATATAAATAAATATAAATATATAT
>NW_026425604.1:0-206 GCF_001194135.2 Octopus bimaculoides
TCTGTCTATGTATCTCTCACCAAGCTTGACAATATCACCATCCTAGTCTTCTCGATGACAATCATCATCATTGCCATATCATCTACAGCCACTACCAACACCATTATCACGGTGGTGACTGGCATCATTATCATCATCATCATCATCATCATGATCAAGATCATTGTTATAACCATAACCATCATCCTTAATATTATCAATTTCCT
>NW_026425605.1:0-400 GCF_001194135.2 Octopus bimaculoides
TCGCTCTGCAGCGTTCGAGCGGAATTCTAATGTACGTGCGACTGTTCGGCCTCCTTCTGAACCGTTCCAGCGGAACTCGATCGTACGTGCGTCCGTTCGTTCTACCTCTGCACTGTTCGAGCGGAATTCAAACGTATGTGAGTCTTTTCGTCCTCCTTTAGAAGCGTTCGAGCAGAATTCGAAAGAACATGCGTCCTTTCCGCCTCCCTCCGCATAGTTCGAGCGGAATTCGGACATAAGTGCGTCCGTTCGGCTTCCCTCTGCACCGTTCGAGCGGAATTCGAACGTACGTGCGTCCGTTCGGCCTCCCTCTGCGCTGTTCGAGTGGAATTCGAACGTACGTCCGTCCGTTCGGCCTCCATCTGCATCGTTCGAGCGGAATTCGAACGTAAGTGCGTCC
>NW_026425606.1:0-222 GCF_001194135.2 Octopus bimaculoides
CAGAGACAGAGACAGAGAGATAAATATGTATGTACTTATGTAGATATGCATGTATATAAAGACATATACACATATAGTCATGAATACTGCGCACACATATATATATGCCAGCGTTCGTGTGCGTATATATGTATATATATGTTATAAAATAACAACAAAGATGATGATGATGATCATCATCATCATCGTCATCATCATCATCATCATCTACGTCGTCGTCGC
>NW_026425608.1:0-253 GCF_001194135.2 Octopus bimaculoides
ATAGATAGATAGATAGTTTGATAGATAGATAGATAAACACGTAGATGAATAAAATGTGTCAATAAGTGTGGATAACTGCATATAGGAAACTCATAGGAAAATAACGACGGAGAAAACGGGGAAGGGCTGCCGTCTGGTGGCATGATGCAATTTCAAGGGGATTTAAATGAGATTAACTGTAACACCAGTGAAGTCTGCAATAACAAACTGAGTTTCCACTTCTATGCAGCATGTATGTATGTATATGTATTTA
>NW_026425609.1:0-284 GCF_001194135.2 Octopus bimaculoides
GTGGTGGTGGTGGTGGTGGTGGCGGGGAGAGCAAGCGATCAAAGTGGCTTAATGGCATTCAGTTCATGTGCTGTTGGTTCAACTCCCACCGAGGTCCACTTCGCCATTCATCATCTCAGATTTCGATAAAAAGTAAGTACCAGTCATATATTGTGGGTCGATTCGACCATTCGTACGATCACTTTTCCATCTTCTGCCCCTGCCCCAATATCAGAAGGAAAATATCCATATTAACTCTCATCAAGACTTAAAGAAAACGATGCACACACACACACACAGACACA
>NW_026425610.1:0-399 GCF_001194135.2 Octopus bimaculoides
ACGTACATAGTTATACTATGAATATTGATAATGCCTCAAAGCTGAAATGACGTCACCAGTCTGCAAATGCACACTAATAGAAAGTAAACAGACACAATAAGTTACAGATAGTAAACAGGCGGTAAACAGACAGAATAACGTAACAGACGATGAACAGACGTTACAAACGTACAGAACGTGATTGCATGGTGAACAAATGGTGAACATAGGCCTATATATATATATATATATATATATATATATATATATATATAAATATATATAATACAAATAATATGTGAGTATATGCATATATACGTACATGTATGTACATACCTACATCTACATGTATATATAGGTACAGGACGTTACAAGAAAACGTGGGCAAAATGAATAACAGAACATAAACAGAGCACAGAA
>NW_026425611.1:0-428 GCF_001194135.2 Octopus bimaculoides
ATATATATATATATATACATCATATGCACACACAAACACATGCACACAAAAAAATGGAGAGAAAAACTCACACACACAAATGCCACCCCATGTTCAAATAAAAGCAGTTAAATTTTGTATTATAAAACAGTGCTGAGAGAAAGTATTTCGCCTTGAAAGAAAATATACTAAGATACAAAATAAAATACCACTTCCAGGATACTGCCAACACCATGGCAACTTACCGACCACTGCTCTTAGCTGATGTTTGATCCGGTTTTACTTTGAAATGCTGAACCATTCATGCTGTCCTGTGATTCAGTAATACATATGCTTAGATAAAGAAGTGATATGAGATGCTGGTACAACCAACATGGTTTTGTTATATGCATGTGTTGCATGTATGTAGGCATGTATGTATATATATTCTAGATAAACATGAACGTGTA
>NW_026425612.1:0-586 GCF_001194135.2 Octopus bimaculoides
TACATATACACACACACAGTCACACATATAAATCATATTTGTCCGGATGAAAATATTTCTTCTGTATTAATTCTTTTAATGATTTTTATTTATTTGTACATATATACATACATACATACATACATCATACATGAAACAGCAACAACAACGAGCTCAGCATGGTAAAAATCAACACAGCCTGGCGGTATTTCGCAACTCGGGCAAATTGTCTTCTACTAAAGCCCCGTGCCAGTCAAAGCCTTGAGAATGAATTTGGTACACGGATAATGAAAGTAGCCCGTCGTGTGTGTGTATATATTAGGTTGGTTCGTAATTATTGCGGCTTTCTTTCAATAAATTTTATTCAACAAAAACAATAAGAACATTTAACAAAAACAACTTTAAATGATTATTCCGGAGCATATTCACCATCTACTTCAATTACTGCTTCCCATTTGCTTGGCAGGCGGTCGGAATAATCGTTTAAAGATGTTTTTGTTAAATGTTAGTATTGTCTTTGTTGCATAAAATTTATTGAAAAAAAGGCGCAATAATACATACATATCTATCTATCTATCTAGCTATCTATCTATCTATCTATCTATCT
>NW_026425613.1:0-573 GCF_001194135.2 Octopus bimaculoides
ATACATACATTTGTGCATGTATATGCATGTGTTTTCTTGCTTACATCTTGTTTTTCTATGCCTGCGTGAGAAATATGGTATTTGTTTAAGCAATTGTTTTCACTGCTGCATACCTTTCATTCTTTCCTTCTTCTCTCATGCATGAACACATTCACAGTCTCTCTTTCTCCCTCTCTCTCTTTCTCTCTCTCTTTCTGTCATGATGCCTGTGTTGCATGTAACTGGAGAAATCTCATGCAATGTCTCCTCATAACAGGTTACCGTTGAGTCTAAACCTGTACTAAATGTTGATTTTTATCTCTTAACCCTTTAAGTGTTTAAGCTGACCGTATGTACCATGCTCACATATTCTACTCGTTTCATGTTCAGACTAACCAGATCTGGCCACTTGCACCTACCTTACAATGTCATGCAAAAAAATAAACAATTGCATCATTGAAGTCTGGAAGCTACAAAATAATGCATGATTAATTCAAAGCAATATGGATAAAGAAGCATTGCATTTCAGAGAGTAATCATCATCACTCTTGGAGTGGTTGGCGTTTAGGAAGGGCATCCAACTGTAGAAACTCT
>NW_026425614.1:0-201 GCF_001194135.2 Octopus bimaculoides
CCCTGGGTAGGATTGAACCCTAGCCAGGATGTACAATGTCTAATTATCTCTCTACCCACAAGACCTCCAAGACACCCAACGTAAATGTAGTAAAGTAAGCGATATTTAAATCTATCATACCTAAAGATAAAAATAAAATCTATCTCATCACATATAAATAAATATATATATACATAAATAAATATATATATATAAATAAAT
>NW_026425615.1:0-362 GCF_001194135.2 Octopus bimaculoides
GAGAGAGAGAGAGAGAGAAAGGGAAATATCGGAAGAGAGTGTATCAACAACAACACAGACGGAAGGCTGGAAAATATAACCACCCTATATCAACAGACTGCTCATAATCACGACATCATAAAGAATTAAAAAATTTCAACACTCGCTGCTAAACAAAACGCTTCTAAATAATAGCAAAGTGAAGCTACTGTCTTAAACAAAAGGATTGGTAAATCAATGTACTTACTTTTATTTAGTCTATGTCTCTCTATTTATGAAACTTCCAAAACTTTATTATTCATCTGGATATACTTTTACCACATAAATTAGTAAACACATATATATACACACATATATATATATACATATACATATATATATAT
>NW_026425616.1:0-378 GCF_001194135.2 Octopus bimaculoides
ATATATATACAAACCTAAGTATCAATTTGTCCCTTTTATGTATATTTTACCTTTTCATGGACGTGTCTATGTTTGCGCTCACAAGTACATACAAACATACACGCACACACGCACACACATACAGACACACACACACATAAAACCACCGTGAAATCTGTACATACTTGCAAAATATGCATACATACATACAGCCATTAATCTGATACGTATACGCATACATACCTACACTCATATGCTTACACATCCTTAAAGGTACGCAAATACAGACACAACGGATACAGAAGATCTAATTTCCTTGTTTACTTGAGACATGCATACATTCCTGCTATATGTAACATAGAGTTCCTGAAATTTCATAAATATAGTAGTAACCATTAC
>NW_026425616.1:1522-2381 GCF_001194135.2 Octopus bimaculoides
ATATATATATATATATATATAATTTTTTTTTAAATAAGAGACTCAAATCTCTTAATATCTATAACTTATATTGTATTAAATATTATATATATATATACATATATTTTTATATATATACATATATATTTTTATATATGTTATATATATATATACATATATGGTATATATATATATATTACACAAGGCTTTTTCCCCTTTATGACGCTGTCGTTGTTTCTTTCGTGGACGATTTTTAAGATTATTTTTGCAGTTTGGAGTGTAAGGTTTTACATGTGCTTAGCAGTGGTCGTTATATGTTATGTGTTATGTTATAATTCTTGTGACCGTTTTTTTTTGTTATGGACGTCTTGTGTGGTGACTGCATTTATGGTACGGTTTCAATATATATAAACGTGTAGTGTATGATCTCAGTGTATATATATATATATATTTTTTTTTTCTTGTTATGCTTGTGCTTTTACATATATGTGGAAGTAATATATATGCATGTGTGCATATGTAAATACGTGTATGTATACATATTTGATTTTTTATCTGTTTGTTTTTTTTAAGTATATATATATATATTTTGTATTCGTGATTGTTACTTATACTCTTGTGTATAATGTGCAAACGTGTTTATATATATTTCAATGCGTGGATATGTACGTGCATATATATGCACACATATGTATGTATGTATATATATATATGTGTGTATGTGTACTGTGTATGTAGTATATGTATATAAATATATATATAATAGGGGTGTAGATTTCGTGGGGGATGGGGCAGAGTGTAGCGTCTATCTGGACAATGCTAAATAAATATTTTTGTATGTATAACCTTAAGTGTTTGTACATATATATATATGCTTATA
>NW_026425617.1:0-453 GCF_001194135.2 Octopus bimaculoides
TTAGGGCAGCGGACTCGCGGTCGGAGGATCACGGTTTCAATTCCCAGACCGGGCATTGTTTGTGTTTATTGAGTGAAAATAACTAAAGCTTCACGAGGCCCCAACTTTCTCTGACTTTTCCTTCCTGTTTCTTGAGTAACGCTGCGATGGAATTGAGTCCCGTCCAGCTGGCGGCGAACACATACGCCATAGAACACGGGAAACCGGGCCCATGAGATTGGCTAGGCTTTAAAAGGGCGCATAATAAAAAAAATAATAATGTATATACACACATACATATATATGTAAATATGTATATATGCAGAGACATACACATGTATGTGTGTGTGTGGGTGGGTGTGTATATGTCTGTTTGTCTGTCGATTGAAATTAAACAAGTATTGTACATGAAATTATATAACTAAACCTCATGTTGTTTTCTTATGAGCGCACCGCAAATCAGAATAAGGGCGG
>NW_026425618.1:0-539 GCF_001194135.2 Octopus bimaculoides
GACTAGTAGTTAGTGACTTCAGGATTAGGGTCAAGTGGTTGCCCAGGAGATGACCAGCTTGGAGGAGAAGAGTCTGGAAGCTCAAAGATCCTGCGAACGGACAGAGATTTAGAGACTTATTACTTCAGGCCTTTGACGAATTAGAAGGGGAAGTAGCTTCACACGATGTAGAAGACAACTTGACGTTTCTACGGGACAACCTGCTGAAGGCCACTGACCAGATCTGTGGATGGTGCAGAGTCCTCTCTCGACCCACAATAACGTGGTGGTGGAATACTGTTGTTGACATGTCTATTAGACAAAAGAAACAGGCTTGGAGGGACTGGAAGAACGATGGTAGCAGGGAATTGTATCAGACTGCCAGAAGGGAAGCTAAGCGACAGGTTTATTTAGCCAGAGGGGAAGCAGATAAGAAAAAATTTGCCAATGTTCTGCGCCGTAAGGACCAAAGACTCGAGGTATTTCGTGTTGCAAGACGGTGTGTGAGAGGCTGCAAAGAAAGAGGTATGGAGACACCACTACGAAAGGTTGCTCAATAA
>NW_026425619.1:0-959 GCF_001194135.2 Octopus bimaculoides
CAATGTAGAGTTTTTCTTTTCGTGGGGGTGGGTGGAAAACAAAAAAAAATGATAAAGAAAAACAAAATTGGGGACGATGATCAAAAGGGATCGAAATCGTTTGGGATATACAAAAAAAGTCGAAATAATAAAAAACGGTCCCCAAAAATTGGGGAGGTTTATCCATGGAAAGAAAAACCTACAAAAAGAGCACGGTAACCTCGAGTAGATAGATAGAACGATAGATAGATGCGAAGGGTTGTGATGCACATTTAGGGAGGTAAGCAAGTAAATATATATTTCTTTATTGCCCACAAGAGACTAAACATAGAGGGGACAAACAAGGACAGACAAAGGGATTAAGTCGATTACATCGACCCCAGTGCGTAACTGGTACTTTATTTATCGACCCCGAAAGGATGAAAGGCAAAGTCGACCTCAGCGGAATTTGAACTCAGAACGTAACGGCAGACGAAATACCGCTAAGCATTTCGCCCGGCATGCTAACGATTCTTCCAGCTCGCCGCCTTATGCAAGTAAATATATAAAGCGAGATAACGATGTTAGGAAAGAAACGCTTCAAACAGGAAAACAAAACCACAAAAATATGGTAAAGGATAAAGAGAGAAAGGAAAACGGATAGAACTGAAGCGAATAAGAAGAGGACTCAATGGGTGTGTGTGTGTGGAATAACTTTAAATAGAGCTGAAACACTGAACATGTCTGACCGGAAGTACTTTCAATCATTTTGTTTGCAGCTCACCAACATATCGTGTCAACGATTTCAACTTAAAAATGACGTCGGTTGTGACCGCCTGTGTTCGTATATGTTTTTGCGGACGTATATGTGTGTGTGTGTGTGTGTGCATGTATATATGTGTATGTGTGTGATTGTTTTTGCTTGTGTGTGTATGTTTGTGTATGTACTTGCGTATTCGTATATGTATACGTGTGTATATGAATGTGCATGTATATGTGTG
>NW_026425620.1:0-832 GCF_001194135.2 Octopus bimaculoides
AAAAGGGTTTATATGACTGCAAAAGAAGTCCTATAAATTAGCTATAGAAGAAACATTAATTTTGGGTGAAGGACTTTACATACAACCCCACCCCTCAAACATTCAATCATATATAAAAAAACATCATGATCTACAAACACATGAAAAATAATACGTATGCATTAAATCACTGAATGTAAAAAAACATATATCCTAATAAAATATAAATAGAACGGTTTATCAAAAGTTACATATAACGACTAAACATTCAAAACTATTAAAAGCCTACTGGACAAATATAAAATAAAATAAAAGTCCACCGACTAAAAAGAATTTATCTGACGATTAAAATATTACAAAAAAAATTATTTAAAATTCTTTTTTTTTTTTAATTCTTAAATATTTTTTAGATTTAAAAAAGAAATATTTGAAAAAGTCTTTTACTTCCCTGACAGAGGTACGTCCAAAGTCCATAAGCAAGCAGACTTCCACAGGTGAAATTCACGTACATTTTGAAAAAAGTCTCTTACTCCCTTTACACAAATACATTCAAAGTCCACAATAAACAGATATCTCCGGTAAAATCCAACATTCACATATATCTATGGCCAAATTTCGGGAGATCACCACCGTAGCCTATTTACACTAAAGTGCATTACGGCGATGACACCCTTCGTCAAGATAAACATAAAACATGCACAGAGTAAAATTTTTATGAAAAGCTTTATAATTTAAGAAGAACCCATTAGCGGACGAGTCCAAATTAAATCTACAGGAAAAAAAAAAATTACTAAACACTGTGGTGGCTGTAGTTAACAGAAATTTAACGTCGCCGGTTTCAAATCCCAGTAAC
>NW_026425621.1:0-261 GCF_001194135.2 Octopus bimaculoides
TTGTATGCACCAATATATGCATATGTGCACCGATTTTTGCATATATATATGTGTATGAATATTCAATATATTGTGTACTTATAAATATGAGTGTGTGCGTGTGTATGTGTGTGTCTGGGTGTAAATATAAACACATGTATATATTAACATACGTAAGTGCATATGTGCACATGTGCATATGTAGAAGTGTATATATTAACTTAGAAATGCATGCATCGTTGCATAAACTATATATTAATCAATCTACATATTGTTCTATCT
>NW_026425622.1:0-483 GCF_001194135.2 Octopus bimaculoides
TTCCATTCGCCTATCTATCCATTTGCCTATCTATCTACTTCAACACTATCTACTTTCTTGTTAACTACTGAAATTATCACTAAATTTCGTATCTATCTGTCTATGTGTCTATCCATTTATATCTAACTATTCATGTCTCGTTAGCTACTTACCAATCTACAAATCTATATATCTGTCTGTCTATGTATCGATCTGTCAGTTATGCATCTATCAACTTACCTACATATTTATCTATCTATCTATCTCTCTATCTATCCACTTGTCTGTCTGACTGACTATCTTTCTATCTCTCTATTAATCTATCTATGTGTCTGTCTATCTGCCTGTCTGTCTATTTATCTATCAATCTATCTATTTATCTGTATATCTTTCTATTTCTCTATCTAGCTGTCTGTCAATCTAACTCTCAATCTATTTGTCTGTCTATCTATCTATCCCTGTGTGGCTAATAAAAGAAATCTATCTATCTATCTATCTATCTAT
>NW_026425623.1:0-513 GCF_001194135.2 Octopus bimaculoides
TTTATACTTGTCTATTCATATCTTTATCTATTCATTTACCTATCTATCATGTGTCTATCTATCTGTTTGCTTACATTTATATTTATCTATCTCACTATCTGCCTATGAACATATCTATCTTTCTGCTTAATTTTCTATACATTTATCCAATCAATCATTCTTATATATTTCTGCCTACCTATCTGTCTATTGGTATATTGTTTTATGCTTTAAGCAGTTCTCTCTGTTTCTGTCTCTATCTGTCTGTCCATCTCTCTCTTTCTCTCTTTCTTTAGCTATTCATCTATCTATCTAGCTATCTATTTAGCCATCTATCTTCCATCTATCCGTCTGTCTATTTACTTATTTTCCTACACAATTATGTATTTACCTCATCATTTTTATCTATCTGTCTATCTATCTTTATCAATCTGTCAGTCAGTCTGTTTATCTATCTTTTGACATCTATGTACACAGTTATCTATATTCTCATCCACCAATATATTCATATATATATATATATATATATATATA
>NW_026425624.1:0-654 GCF_001194135.2 Octopus bimaculoides
AATAATAATAATAATTCCTTCTACTAAAGGTATAAGGCGTGGAATTTGTGGAGAGTGGTATAGTTGATCACATCAGCCTCAGTACTTACTGGTATTTAATTTATCGTCTCCGAAAGGAGGAAAGGCAAAATCGACATTGGCAGAACTTGAATTCGCAACGTGAAGACGGACGAAATGCCGCTAAGGATTTTTCCCGGCGTGTTAACGATTCTGCTGGCTGACAGCCTTAATATTAATGACGATGATGATAATAATAATAATAATAATAATCATAATAATAACAACAGCAACAATAATAATAATATTAATTTGGTATAAAAGATGGGCTACAGCATATATTCTGCTCAATGCGACAGATTTCCTTGTCAGTTGCTTGTCATTTGGAAGTGACCTCAAGTGTTCACTTTAAAACAAAGGAAATAAATCACTATTGAGTGAGAGAACCGTGCATACTATCAAAGTAATACTGGGATAAAATACACGAAGCCCAGTATACCCACCATGACTACCCGTCTGATAAGGGTACACCAAGTATATGCATCACAACCATATGTGCGCAACATGGTGATATTATATCAAGATAAACAGCACATGACCTTGCAGATGGGACCCAGTTAGAATTTTCTTCAGATCGAGTAGCCCATCCCGCTCAAA
>NW_026425625.1:0-335 GCF_001194135.2 Octopus bimaculoides
TGGATTTTGTTGTTTGCGTTTTAATTTTTTAATTTATAATCCAAACATTGTGGGTCGGTGAGTAAACAAATATCAAAAAGCATTAATCCCAAGATCTAAATGAACTGGATTCGATGACAGTAAAGAGTAATCTTAGGCATGCAGATGATATTGTTTTATTAATTTTCAACAGAGATTACTTAGTGAATCTTGTATGACAGAGGAATGGAAAAGAATGTAAGGAAACCAAAACAGCTGGTTGGTGATCAACAAAACATAACAATCATCTCAAAAGCGAATATTACAACTGAATGAAAGCTGGAATAGAGACACCAAAGATAGTATTCTAGATCAGG
>NW_026425626.1:0-277 GCF_001194135.2 Octopus bimaculoides
GGCGATAGTAGTTTTGTATCTAGTGACGATAGGTAGTTTCACTACAAGTGTATTAATTTGATTTACCATCCATACTTATATATAAAATACGACAATTAGCTGTCATTTTTGACAGCATGGGGCCAGATAGTTATTAATAAAAAACATATATATATATGTTACTTTTGTTTTGAGTCCTATTTTTCTTGTTTTTTATCACCAAATTTATCTATCTGTCTTTCTATCTACCAATCTATCAATCTATCTATCTATCTATCTATCTATCTATCTATCTATC
>NW_026425627.1:0-417 GCF_001194135.2 Octopus bimaculoides
TGTGTGCGCGCGCGTGTGTGTCTGTCTGTCTGTTGTCTGTGTGAATTTCCACCAACCACCCAACCAGCAAGCCTGATGAACTTGAAAAACAGTAATAAAGGTTAACGGGTTCGAAAATATATTTTATTATTTTGTGTTAATTAAATATCAATAACTTGAGAAAGGCGCTTATCTACTCAGTTGTTTATTTATTTATTTATTGTTGTTGTTTTTTTTATGTATTCAAGTAGAGTAAACCCTCGATTTAACGAACTAAGAGCAGAGAAAGTTATGTCTAGTAACATCGCAAGTCCATTATATTGAAAGTGTTCTGAATTCTCATTTTGTATTGTTCTCAATGAGGAAAGAATGCTTGAAACAGCATATATATTGGGTTGTCCGGAAAGTTCGTGCCGATTTTTAGAGGAAAGAAAAAGG